>NC_142934.1:7183422-7215922 GCF_046866305.1 Octopus bimaculoides | reverse complement strand
CCTCTTCACCGCTGTCAGGTAGAATTCAAGATACTAAGGAAATGCCAAGGAGTTTGTGCATAAAACTCTTGCGGAAAGTAGATGACCACAACATTACTTCCTATTGGAAGAAACAAATCTGAGTTTCTCTTTTCATATGACATTCTGTAATCACGCCACTTCAAACTAAACTAAACTTTGATGCGTTTCAAGCAACTCGTCAGATTTTCGTTTCGCTTTTAAATCAAATGGGCGGTGACTTCCTTTCCATCTTTTCTTTGTGCTGTTGTTAACGATGCATCACTTTTCTTTCCAGATAAAAGTTATATTGGTAACATAAAATTCCTACGTCTCACTTCCCTACCGTGCTGCAGTTACTGCAAAATTGATTTTAAAGTTTATTTTCAATGTCATAAAAAATATAGATTTATGTAAGTATATAAAAATCCATAAGGTTCTGTACCTCTCAATTTGCGTTTAAGCTTCCGCATGTTTCTCACCTTGATACATACATACATACATACATACATACATACATACATACATACATACATACATACACACATACATACATACATACATACATACATACATACATACATACATACATATGCAAGAAGGGAGTAATACCCCCCCCCCTCACTTACAGCATGTCTAGGATTCAAATCATGTATCGATAAACCAGATGGAAAAGATGTTTTCCTGGGGTTAAAAAGTAGTAACATAGTCTTATTCTGGACTGCTACGTTATGTTGGCAAATAAATTTTACTATATATATATATATATATATATATATATATATCAAGAGAGTTAGAGGTTGTGAATCCAACCAACTAAGGGATAATATCTATCCAATATACTGCTGGTAGAATACTCAATTATTAAAACACAAGTGTGTTTTCATTCCATGGCAATTACACCACTGAATGTAATAAATGGGTGAGGGTAAACAGTTGTTTTACTTTTAATTTATACGGCAATAAGAAAATGGAGGGGATCAAGAGGTGGTATTCATCAACTTTTAGACATTATATTATCTCTATTTATTTATTTTTTAAAAACCATTATAACAATATACATACATGAATAACATATTATGCTTTACATATATAATATATATATTTTAATAATTACTGGTATTTTTATATATTTGATATGTTATATAAATCTTTAGTTAAACATATTCAATTGAGAATATTATATACTGAATTTATATTGAGTGCTCTATTGTATCAAAATATTAATTCTATTAAAGTATTTATGTATTTAATACGAGCGATTGTATATATTCTATATAATATATTATTATTATTAATATCAGGAAACCAATATTAGAAAATTCTTCAGAAAGATATATACGTATGTAAAATAGTTGTTGTATTAAAAATATAAATATATATATATATATGTATGTAAACATGTATAAGTATAAATATATAATAATAAATATGACAGTTTAAAAGTTTAAATAAACACGTGTTTGTGAATGCGCTGAATAAGAATTAGAACATAAGTGTTATTCTAAAATTATACTTATATATATATATCCCTAGACACAAACACATGCATATATATATATATATATATATATATATATACATCTTTATACAGACGTTTGTATATATATATATATATATATATATATATATATATATAAATATATATATATATGTGTGTGTGTATGTGTGTGTGTGTGTGTGTGTGAGTAAAAATAAATACAAAAAAGGGTTTTGTATGATCGTGTATAGAGGAATATATTATTTTATTTAAAAGAGTTCCAACTCTGTTTTTTTTGTTTTATTTATATTCTTGTAAAATTAATGTGGGGTATATATATATATATATATATATATATATATATATATATATATATATATATATGTAATTTATAAAAGGGCATTAACTATATAGTAATGCCTCACGCTTAGAGGGACTAAATAAGTCAAAAACTACCAAAAAATAAGCAACATATTTACCGAAGGAAAAAAACAATTAGTTTTTTTTTCATTATGGGGTTTTTTCACGCTGACTACTTGATAAATTCTTATAAAGATTTTATCCTATATTATATTATATATATATATATATATATATATATATATATATATATATATATACATAAACAGACACAGACACAGACACACACAAACATACACACACAGACATATATGTATAACCGTCCAGGTGCCTATATGCGATTACATGTATACTGCTGTGAATAAGCGTAAGGGTTCATATACCTGGTCGTATACGAATCCGAGTATGTATAAAGGTATGTATGGATGAGAACGGATGCGAAAGAACAGAGAACAGAGACATTTCAATGATGAGCACAACTCCAAGACCCCACCATATACACATACACACATGTATACATGCATACATACATGCATGGATACATACATACATACATACATACATACATACATACATACATACATACATACATACATAAATATATTGGTATTCGATGGTCGGAATGATTACGAAATTAATGCCTCCTTAATCTCTTTGCATTTTCTATTTTCTTTCAGCGTTTGGTAGAACACTTCTAACTTTATGGTAATATTGCTTCCTCCGAGATATATCATTACATAGCTTACTAACTTATCTCCTGATCTTTTGGTCATATACATATCTATAGAGCCATTACTGGATACATAATGGCATCATTAAACGAAAGCTCATATGAAGATAAGAACACTCATATATAATACAAGGTCACAAAAGAACCCATACAAACGTGCATGCGCACATTTATAAAGTCGTATATATGTGTGTGAGTGTGTGTGTTGTGTGTGTATAAAACATATATATGCATGTGCATACACACACACACACACACACACACACACACACACACACACACACACACACACACACACACACACACACACACACACACACATATATATATATATATATATATATGTATGTATACGTGTGTGTGTGTGTGTGTGTGTGTGTGTAATACACACGTATATATAATAGTACAGGAAATGTAGAGAATTGTTTTAACCTTATAGTTTCAAATTGTGGTACAAGGCCAGCACTTTCAGAGGCGTGGAGAATAGATTATGATTATCCATTTTATGGACCCTTAATGGATGAAAGGCAAATTGACCCTCATCGGAATTTGAACTTAAGACACGAAGAGCGGAAATGAATGCTGCAAAGTGTTGGTTATACCCTCTCACCTGCATGAACATAGTCTAATTTCGCCGATATTCATTTGGCCTTTCGGCTTATTCAGGGTGGAGAAAATAACTACCAGGTAAGCACCAGTGTCGATGTAATCAGCTATCCTACACCCACAAAATTTTAGGCCCTATAGTAGAAACGTATGTCTTTGTGTGTGTGTATATGTATGTATGTATATATAAATATAAAAGATGGATTCAAAAACGCAATAGAGGACAATAAAACATTCGAACAGATAGATGATACAAACGCAGACAGTAGAAACAAAAATTAGAAGGACAAGAAAAATATGACGGGTCATTCGTGGCCTTCTTTCCTCAGTCACGTTTACTAGATATTTTTACTGTTTTGGGCAGTTACACGTGAGACAGTTCGATCTGGTTGCTCCGCAAAAAGTCTAAGCTAAGAACATTAGATTTTTTTGTAAGAAAGCTAGCGAATGTGTATGTATGTATGTATGTATGCATGTAGGTAGGTAGGTAGGTAGGTAGGTAGGTAGAGCGATACGTACGTGTGTGCGTGCGTGCCTGAACGCACGCATGCATACAGACAGACATAGAGATAGACATAGGGGGTGGGTAGATGGAAAGAGAGAAGCAATTTGAAAATTGCCTTACATCTCTTCCTTAACACTGCATCACCTCACAAGGAGATCACTAAACCGCCTGTAATGATGTTCTGGAAATAATCTCAGTAAGTTGTCAACAAAGCCTCTGGCTATGGAACTATTTATCGCAACTGATTGGAAGCAGCAGCAGATTTATTCAAGACAGTTATGGAAAGTTCTTTCATACTCTTCTATTTGTAGTTATTGCACTTGGAAATATTATCGCTCCAAGGGAATTTTTAATTAATTAGAATATCATCCGAGTCTTATGGGTGTGAATATAATAGTGAAATCAGATTCGGTATCCAGTGTTTGAACTTCTAGGATTCTTTTTTTAATGACAACCGGCTGAACCGTTAGTGAGATGACTATCGTCTAATATTGTTCTGTTTCTGTCTCGAAGATTGTACCATATATTCTTTTATTCTCTTATTCTTTTACTTCTTTCAGTCATTTCACAGGAGCACCGATCTTTAGTCGAACGAAACGACGACCCCAGACTAGGAGTTATTCTATCGTTTCCTTTTGCCGAATCGCTATGTTACAGAGATGTAAATACACCAACAATCGGTTGTCAAGCGACGGTGGGTGGACAAGCACAGACACACAATCATATATATATATATATATATATATATGTGTGTGTGTGTGACGGGCTTCTTTCAGTTTCCGTCTACCAAATCCGAGGCTATAGTAAAAGACACTTGCTTAAGGTGGGACGCAGTGGGACTGAACCCGGAACCATGTGGTTGGAAGGCAAGCTTCTTACCACACAGCCACGCCTGCACCTATAGATAGGTATAGATATATATGTATATATATGCTATTATTCTTTTACTTGTTTCACTCATTTTGACTGCGGCCATGCTGGAGCACCGCCTCAAATATTTCTTTTTTTATTCGAAGAACTCGACCTCAAGTCTTATTCTTTGTAAGCCTGAGAGTTATTCTATCGGTCTCTTTAGCTGAACCGCTAAATTACGGGGATGTAAACACACCAGCATATGCCCCAATTAGGTACATTCAGAAGGCCAACAGATTTGTGCTAGTCGTACCCAGATAAAATCATATTAAGTAGAACTTTCATGAAAGACATGCCGCCGTCGTCATCCTTTCTCTTTAGAATATCTCTATCCTCATTTACAGTATCATGGTTTCATTTAAGAGAGAGATTTTACTGTGGTTCTTCTGTAGGGTGATTGTCCACGAAGAGGTAATATTGCCATACTTCACCTGGTTAGACGTACTATGTACAATACTAAATGATAAAGCCTATTGTTGTCCGACTAGCCACATTGCTGTGATATGCACCAACAACCGAACAGTATACTTTGTCATGTCTCACAGTTCTACATAAAAAGAAAAAGAATGGCGAATTTCTATAATATTTTGTCACTAAAAAATGTGACAATCAATTTGAATCGTTTCCAGACTGATTTTCATTTCAATAGTTGTATTTTGTTTCTTTCTTCTCTCGAACTTTCCGATAGAGAGTTGATCGACTGAGTGAGTGTCAGATAATGTTAATTCTCCACTGCAAATCCAAGGTTTTATGCTTCTGTGAGAGATCGATACATGCAATATTTGGATAATATATTGAATACGATAACTTGTGAAAAACAAAGAGCAATATAATTTCATATTTTGCGATGAAATCAAATACGATGATCGTGAATAGAGATAGCTTAACACCATTGATCTGTTTATGGAGAAATATATTCACACTTTAACGTTACCGTTCATAATTATTGATAATTTATTGAGATATGATGCCAAAGGGGAAGTGATTGATGAATAATTTATAGAAAGGGCAAAGTTTTTCATATACCCCTGATTACTTCCATTATGATTTAAAACCAATTATTTCCAATAGTGATTTTTTTACTGGGTTAATGACCTATAAACTCCTGCACACCCATTCTCACACAAATATAGAGTCTCAAATACACATTACAAACATATATGTATATATATATATATACACGAATAAGACATGCACATACACACACGCAAATAAGCTCTTATATATATATATATATATATATATATATATTATGTATATATGTATGTATTTATGATGTATGTACGTATAAACATAACCTCACTCACACACACGAACACATGCCTGGCATACACACTGACATTTAATTTATTATGCATCTTAAGAGACAGAATATCTCAATCTTTTCTTTCGACTCTTTCCTTTCAATTGAGGTGTGTGTTGTTTCCAGGATATGTTTTGTTGTGCAAAGCAACCCTTTTGTGGAGAGCTGTTTAACGTAATTGGGACACAGCATACTGCGATACGCTCTCCGCCTCCAGCCTTGCTGCATCGGTGGCAAACCCCGCTGGCGCCTTTCGTAACGTGAAGAAGAAGAGAATTACTAAACTAGCCGCTATCTATTTATACCGATTGCTGTCGTGATCTCAAGTGTTCTCTAAAGATGATCGAAATGCCGCTAAGCATCTTGTCCGGCGCGCTAACTATTCTGCCAACTCGCCACCTTCAGAATTAAATTAAAGTGTACAAATTTTGACAGAAGCCCGGTATATTTTGGGGTGGGGGTCATGTCGATAACATCGTCTCCAGTGCTCAACTGGTACTCGTTTAATCCATCGCGATGAAAGGTAAAGTCGACCTCAGTGGAAGATGAACACAATGGCTTTTGTGATCTGCGTCAGGCACTCCATGTACCGACCTTGTATGGCCGCTTTGAACACCCAGGAGAGCATACACAGTATTGGACATGTCACGCTCTACAATGTCGCCCCCCACTACTAGAACACATGACATCGACCCATAGGCTATGGAATTGACTTTATCAGATTTATCAAATTTTATCTCTGACATAGTGAAATTAAAACATATTTCACAGTCACACACCTCCTGCGATCTTTTATGGTTCAGTGTATGTATAATGCATGTGTTCATTTATGCATATATGTACGTATTTTGGGAAAGACAGCGGTGGTGGCTAAAGACACGGAATACAAAGGAAAGAAAATCTCAAAGTAACACAGATTCTTATGAAATTGGCATGTTATTAAAGAAAAGATATTTTCCGCTTTTTCTATTGTTACTTTCTTTGCTGTTGTTTTGACTTTTGGTTCTTCCTGGAGGCAACAAGCAGCTGGGAACATGTGTCTTTGTCACAATAGGCGTCATTAGCACAGAATTGTCCTACTTCTAATCCAGGCAGAAATACATGCACAAATATATATATATATATGGATATATAAGTGTAATAAGCATTTACAGCCAATAGTAATTTATGTAGTTTAAACAAAAACTAGGGATGAGAAATAGAGTATTATAGCTAGTAGCATGAATTTGAATAAAAAAGAGAATGACGGGGAAAAAGTAGATATTAAATACCGTACTGTCTAGTGTATAGCTTTATTAAAATTATCTTCGCATCGGGAGAAGGTATACATACGTGCACACGCACACGGACACACACAGAGACACACAGAGACACACAGAGACACACAGAGACACACAGAGGGCTCAAACACATATAGCTTTAGACTATCTTATTTGTGAAGATTCATCGTTCTCTAAGTGCTTTTATAGGATCATTCATATATGTATGTATGTGTGTATGTATGTATATATATATATATATACATGAATTATATATATATATATATATATATATATATATACATACGTGCATTTTATATATATATATATATATATATTCATACATACAAACATACATGCATACATTTAATATATATATATATATATATATATATATATATATATATATATATATATATATATATATATATATATATATATATATATATATATATATATATATATATACATATAGTTTTACTAAATATTGAGGCTTATTGTATATCATATCAACAAGAAGTAAACCTTTTTTCCTGAGAGACCTTGCTGCATGCAATCAAGCTCTATGCATAACACTTGTGGAAACACATTTGAGGTCTGATACAGTGGACGCATAAATACACGTACCAAAATATACCATACTGCGAACATACAGAGAGGAAAGGAGTTATGGTGGAGTTGCTGTATACATTTTTGGGGAACTCACATTCCAGGTCCCAATGTTATACTTAAATTCAGTGCGTGGTACTCCAGCTGTATATATACGATAACACGATATAGTCATATGTAATACATATCGCCCACCGGATGCTCCAAACCACGTGGGTAAGTTTGAAGATAGCTTCACAAGAATAAAAGGAACTCCCATGAAACTAGAACATAACATCAGTGTGTTTCTTATGGGTGATTTCAACTTCCCAAATGTCAAATGGCCCGAGGTCCTCATGCTCTCAGGAATGACTCACTGAAAACAAGTACATGTGGAATCCCCGCTCAACTTCACCAATGCACTATTCATGGAGTAAATTGTGCTCCGCCTAATTAGGGCGAATAACACGTTGAATATCTGCTTCACAAACAATATGGACATCGTTCATAATGTGAAAGTGACATCGACATCAGCTTCGGATCACAACATAATAGAGCTGTCTATGTATGGACCAAAAGTAACCATACAGCCTAACGGAAGCACCCAAAATCTCTCCAATCTGAACTTCCACAGCTAAAAAGACCCAAGATTGGTTGGAAAAGAATGCTATTAAAAACATTCCATGGTCAAACCAGTCACCAGATATGAAACCTATTGAACACCTCTGGGGCTTAATGGACAGGATATTTCGTAAAAAGAACAAGAACGCATCCTCAAAACCAGATCTTTTGAGATTACTGCATGAAACTTGGCAAGAAATTTACCCACAGAATATAAGTCATCTGATCTGTAGCATGTTTTATAGGATCCTTGCATTGAAAACAAATGCAAAGAGCATGACTACTAAATATTAGATATTCACATTATAATAATTGATAAATAATTTGAATGTATAATTTCAGATGTAAATAAACTTTAATGATTATAAGTGCGTCTATTTACTTCTGTCATGTCTGTGTATATATGAATGCGGGTACGTATCTATTGTAGGTATACGTAAGGTATGTACAATTGTCCATCTGCTAAATGTTTCAATTATGTATTCTGTATCTTCGTTATAAACGATACTGTACATTAACATTCTTTTTTTGTGTTCTTTATATTATCTAACCTCATTATTCATTGACATTCTATTATAATTTATTCAGATAATAAATGCGCTTCTGTTCTACGAAATACGTCACAGACACTCTCAAATCTCCGCAATGTGTTGCGCAGACGTTTTCTACGTATGTTTTTCTTTCTCACTGTACACCATTCGCACACAAACAAAATCACTGTACTGCACTACATGGCACTATTTAGATTAGTTCTAATTCGTCCATATCAATTACGCATGTCAGATTGATTTTTGCTATATTTCCTGGCAGTTGTTAGGAAGAACAGAACTACAAAGAGAATAAGATTCATAATATATCAAAGAGAATAAAAATCCAGCGCACGGAATCAAAAAGAAAAAAAACAACAAAAGCGCAGGAGTGCCGGTGTGGTAAGTAGCTTGCTTACCAACCACATGGTTCCGGGTTCAATCCCACTACGTGGCACCTTGGGTGTCTTCTACTATAGTGTCAGGCCGATCAAAGCCTTGTGAGTGGATTTGGTAGACGGAAACTGAAAGAAGCCCGTCGTATATATGTATATATATATATATATATATATATATATATATATATATATATATATATATATATATATATATATATATATATGTGTGTGTGTGTGTGTGTGTGTGTGTCTGTGTGTCTGTGTTTGTCCTCCCCAACATCGCTTGTCAACCGATGCTGATATGTTTACGTCCCCGTAATCTAGCGGTTCGGCAAAAGAGACCGATAAAATAAGTACTAGGCTTCCAAAAAATAAGTCCTGGGGTCGATTTGCTCGACTAAAGGTGGTGCTGCAGCATGGTCACAGTCAAATGATTGAAACAAGTAAAACAGTAAAAGAGTAACTACAGGCGTGTTTATGTGGTTGAGAAGTTTACTTAGCAATCATGTGGTGTCTAGTTCAGTTCCAGAGCGTGGCATCTTGGGCAACTGTCTTGTATTATAGCATCGGGTATTTTTGTGTTTGTCTTCTTCACTGTTTGATAACCGGTGCTAGTTTGTTTGCGCTCCCGTAGTTTGTTTGCGGTTCGGTAAAATATAGTTATGTAGCAGGTAAGGCTCAATTTGTTTGACTGAAACCCATAAGAGGTGGGAAGTGCCCCAGCGTAGCTGCCCTGCAACATTTAAAACATGTAAAAGATTGTATGATGAAAAAAGCTGATAAGAATCTTGATTCCCAATCACATGGTTCTGGTTTCAGTCCCTCTGCGTGGCAACTACGGCAAGTGTCTTCTATTATAGTCTCGGGCTGACCAAAATCATTCAAGGGGGTGCTCCAGTATGGCCACAGTCAAATGATTTAAACAAGTACAGAAATAAAAGAATAAAAGTATAATAGAATAAAAGAATGGTAACATGAATATTAAAAACCTATAATTTTGTTGAAATGTGAAACATTTTTCAAATTGATATAGAAGTTAATTATCCCTCTGCAACGAAGAAGTACTAAATAAAGCGAATTAAATTAGTCTTTCGGCAAATAAAACCATAATATTATAATTTTGACATCTTGATTCTTAAGAGATTCTAGTTTCTAAAAGAAAATGAAAAGAATTAAAGTCAATAATAACGATAAAGTATAAAGATTTTAAGTTTATAGATTAGATTACCAATTCTGCATGTTGTAAAGTTCACGAATCCAGCTTTTATATTAACAATGAAAGTAAGACACTATCGTACTCTTCCAGCAAGCGTGTGCATCTTGGAGACATTGCAACGCACTACACCACACACCACAAAACAAAACTTGACGGGAAAACATTAGTTGACAGCAGATCTATAACAATTTCTCATAAAAACAAGATGGATGATAAACGCAACACAGTAGTATTATTATTTCCTTCAGGGGACTGTCACATTAAGTTGACAGCATGCAACTACTTCATCGTATCACTACTGCATAAATCTCTCTGAGAGACTTACAAATGTATTATTTCTAAATTCCATATTCATATTGAAATTTTTTACATTGATTTGGCCTGGAGTTCGTTTTGTGTCTTACAAGTTTGTGGTTTTCTGTTGGTGAGAAAGGTGCACATTCTAAATACGAGTTTGTTGTTGGCATTCCGTCGCTTACGACGACGAGGGTTCCAGTTGATCCTGCTCGTGAAATTAACGTGCAAGTGGCTGATCACTCCACAGACACGTGTACCCTTAACGTAGTTCTCGGGGATATTCAGCGTGACACAGTGTGACAAGGCTAGCCCCTTTGAATTACAGGCACAACAGAAACAGGAAGTAAGAGTGAGAGAAAGTTGTGGTGAAAGAGTACAGCAGGGTTCGCCACCGTCCCCTGCCGGAGCCTCGTGGAGCTTTAGGTGTTTTCGCTCAATAAACACTCACAACGCCCGGTCTGGGAATCGAAACCGCGAGTTCGCTGCCCTAACCACTAGGCCATTGCACCTCCACACGAGTCTGTAAGGAAATATGATAATGTTGTCCACTGTTTTATATCCTATTTAAAGTGACGTAGTCATTTGTTCTGCAACTAGTGTGCACTTGATACCTATAGTATATTAAATATGGTTTTAGCCGTCATTGCATCTTCTCTATCAGCGTATAGCAACAGTGATAATGTACTGTATTATATCCACTTTGATGTACTGCGTTATATAATATAACACAGTTCACAGAATAAAATGAAATAGGATAACTTTAGTTAAACTGACGATAATGGGAATACTATGGGAGTGTGGAAGCATTACTAGTAGCATAATACATACGAAAATCGAATAAGTCACATCACACGTAAATAAATGATGGAGTCTGCCAAAATTTTACCGTTATGTAAATTTTAATTTTTAATTTCATGCTATAATCAGTCATGATTATATTCCTATAAACCTTTGCAACCTGCGGCAAAGAGTGCAGAGAATGTGTTATTATTGACACCGCTCCATTCTGGTCACGACAATGGCAGATGTGTAATAATGCGTACATTCAGGCATTTATATATATATATATATATATATATATATATATATATATATATATATATATATATATATATATATATATATATATATGTATATATATATATAAGAAGCTTGCTGTATATCCGTGTGTTACACAGTGCACCATACAACTGAGCGCCGCCTTGGGCAAATCTTCTATTATAGGCCCTGGCCAGTTGATGTTTTGTGTGTGTGTGTGTGTGTGTGTGTGTGTGTATGTGCACGTGCGATTCTTTATTTGTGTTTGTACTCCCGCAGCGCTTGACAAGCGGTGATGGCATGTTCATGTCGCCGTTATTTAGCACTTCAGTAGAAGAGACCGTTGGAATAATTACAGCACTTAAAAAATTAATACTGGGGTGCATTTTTCGATGAAGCCCTCCAAAACTGTGCTCCAGCATGGCCGTAGTCTAATGATTGAAACGTGCAAAAGATAAAAGACAAACGTGATATGTGTGTATGTGTTTGTATGCGAATTTGGTGTGTCGTTGGCCAGGCTGCGAATCGGCTGAATCATAAAAACGTCAGACATATATATATATATATATATATATATATATATATATATATATATATATATATATATATATATATATATTATTTATTCCAGCTGTCTCCACCAATGTCACCATTGTCTTTCATCTCTTTGTAGATGATAAATGAAGTATCCTTCCGGTACACTGAATTGGCTAGACTGTTAGAGCGTAAGACAAGATATCTTGCATCTGTTAAGTTACTTAGTGTTTTACTTCCAAATCCTCCATTTCATTTAAGCCTTGTCTATTCAAGGTTTTTTGAAAAGTATTTTGGCATCGAATCCAGCTTTATAAAATGACAGGCAATGAAATTCCAATGAATTCACAAAATTAATATAGTATGAGTTCGTAATAATAAAATACATCCGGGACCTAGGATAAATTTTTGATCGTGTGTCTCTGTGTGTGAGTATGTATATTTGTGTGGACGTTTATATATATATATGTAATCGTATTTGTGTATGTGTGTGTCTCTGCCTGCGTGTGCATATATATATATATATATATATATATATATATATATATATACATAACATCAAGTTTGAATGTATAAATACATTCATACATACATACATATATATATATATATATATATATATATAGATAGATAGATAGATAGAGAGATAAAGTGGAATTTGCCCAAGCATTAAAAGGCTCGTATATTAGTCTATAAAACTTTATGTAGAATCAATACCAGTATTTAACAACCAGTGAAGTATGGATTTCTGATAGATATACGACACCGCTTTTGATCATGGAGAAATAACTATAAATTGGAAAGCCAGTCGGTTTGTTTAGATCTTGCTCTCCATCAACACATACTCTGCTGCCGTAGCTGGTTCTTTTGATTACGTGCAAAACTAATGCGGTTAAGGAAGAAGAACGATGATTCAGTCGCATTCTATATTTTATTGAGTGGTGCAAGGGATGGTCAGCTATCGTAATATTCGAAAAAGAGCAACGCAAAGCCAAATTAACTCACAATGATGCAACGTATAGCCAACTATCGAAATATTCGTAAAACGCACAGCGTAAAGCCAAATTAATTCCTGCAAAGCAAAACATCTAATTCCCTATTAGCCGTGCTAAATCTACCACTTTGTGGTTATAAGATATTTTAGGGTAACCCTCAAACACGTTAACAATCACACAGAGAAACGAACACAAGTCGATGCATATATACGTGTTGACAATCGTACCCTGCTGCCTGTATATACTTCATTACCTATTTGTACTCGCCTCAATGATTACAAACTTAACTCGTCTCTGATTGAAATGCCATTGTGTTCAAAATTAACAGCCTAATTATATCAGTACCTATGGGACTTGATATGCATCGATGAATATCTAATCAGATTATATAAATTAGCTGAAATTGATAGATTCGTGATCCTATGATTTCCGTAATTGTATCTATGTGAATATGCTGTCTATAAAAATTATTGATTTCATGTGATGACATAAAGCTTCAAATTTATAGGGAAGGTGAATAATGTTTCGCCTTGTTCATGCAAAATGAACAGCGAGGCCATTACCGATATTAATGAAGGAAAATTCCTGGAACCAAAGACAGAAGAGTCGCAGATGCATCAACCTTTAATGAACATATAAAGCTTACATATTTCTGTAGGTATTTATGTTTATCTTTGATATAAAGCCTCGCTGATCCATGGAATTCGCTGATATGTAGTAATGTTGTTATATCGTTGGATTGAACATTACAGTAGATGCGAGGCGAGGGGAATTCTAATAAAGACGAAGAATCGAGTCAACAAATTGTTGAACCAGAGGGAACATAGCAAGATTTTAGAGGTATGATTGAGGTAAGATCAAGTGTCGGATCAGGCGGTGCGTTGAGTTCTTGAGCAAAAAACTTTATTCCACATTGCTCCAGTCGACTCATCCGTAAAGGAATTACCCTACGATGGACTGGCGTTCCATTCTGGGGAATTTTTAGGTCTCAACCACCTATACGCAACTGAAAGCAAGGTAGTCGGCTTCATAAGTCCTAGAACGCGGAGTCCTTCATAAGTCCTAGACTGCACTTCACACACGCCACTAGAAAATGCAGGATTTCGTGAAACATTTCTCTCAGCCCTTGGGTTACTAACGTTGATTTCTTTATTTACAGATAACTTTGAGAATGAAATAATAAGACGATCATTGAATTCAGTGCACTGGTGTAACAGTAAATATTTAACTTAACCATTTTATGTAGAATATATACATATTAAGATAAAAGAAAGAAAATTTCAGATTCGTGTATGAAAAATATATAATTTAAATTTCTCTCTCCTCCCTTTTTCTGTCACTTTTGGGGAAAAAAATCTCTATTGGTCGATTCTTTATATGAATACATTGACTAATCATAAAAGTCTACATTATGTAATTTTGTAAATTTACTGAATCCATGAAGTAGGATGTTATATTTATCAGCATAGAGTTATGCAGTGATTATTTTCATAGTTACTTTATTTTATAGAGCCATACACATCAAATATGCGTAGAGATAACTATTTAGACATGTCATATATATATATATATATATATATATATATATATATGTATGTATACAGGAAAGAATCCCTGTAAATATTCATTTATGCATATAAAGATTATGTATGCATCAATACATATGTATATATGTATAGGCATGTATATATATGTATGTATGTATGTATGTGCATATATATGTATATGTGTGTATATGTATCTATGTGTATGTGCGTGTGTGTATGTGTGTATGTGTGTATGTGTGTGCGCGCGAGCGTGCATGTATATGTATATTTGCTAGTTTGTCAAGATGCTATTGCTGCAGGCTAATTTTCATGATGCACACATACGTATATACGCACAGATACACGTAGACACGCATACATACGCGTCTACATACAATATATATATATATATATATATATATATAAGTACACACACACATATATAAATGTATTTATATATATACATAAATATATATATATATATATATATATATATATATATATATATATATATATATATATATATATATATATATATATATATATATATATATATATACACGCACACATAAATATATATGTATACACACACACACGCGCGCACACACACATATATATATATATATATATATATATCTTGAGAACAGCCGGTGTAATCTATCCTGGGCATAAATCGCGGCAACACATGCGTTTATGTCTCTCATTAGAATAAGATTAAAGCCGAATTAAAACACTGCTGTTGTTGCTATGGTTATATTATAATTATCATGATCAATAATATTCTCTGCAATATGTTGATAACATTAGCGAGACCGATAAATGTTCATCTAGTCGTGTTTATGTGTATGTCTTTCTGTGTACGTTAATATATATGAACATCGGGTTGTGTGCATTTGTGTGTTAGGAAATGATTCTTAGTTTCTCTTCCATAGGCTTCACCCTCATTTGCTGTAATGTTTCTCTACCTAATTATGCTCCAAAATTCTGTATTTTTTAAGGGTAAAATTATGTATAAATATATTGTTGATTTTAGTATTTCATTTGCAAATATGTGTATTTATGTGTAAACAAGTTTATGCATTAACCGATGGCTATAAGTTGCAACTATGAATTACTGTCTCCATATATATATATATATATATATATATATATATATATATATATATATACCGGAGTAAGCATATAAATGTTCAGCAAGGTGGAAAAAAGATTACTCAAATACCAGAGAACGTGAAATAATAGTGATGATGATGTTGGTGACGAACGTTACTTTACCACAGTTTATGAGACACAGGAGTTTCCGTAGAAACTCAGATTGTAACAGCGAAAATGAAGCTGGACATTTAAAGGAAGGCTCCTCGCTCGGCAATGGTTCAATAAAGATTCAGAACGACCACAACTATTACAGCTGATAATAGAGCCAAGAGGAGGAAGTGGACCAGCGAAGAAATCAGGATTGTGATACAGTGCTCTTTAGAAAGTGAACCTAAATGCTTTCAGAAAGCATCTACGAGCACCTTGACGACCAGAAGTTACTGCCGGAACAACAGAATTATTGCAAGAAGGCTAGAGGAACGCATGATCCATTACACATAGACAAAGCAGTTCTAAATGAAATAAAAGTTAGAACGAAAAACACACTAATAGCATGTATGGATTATAAGAAAGCCTATGACAAGATCCCACACTCATGTATGAGTGAATGTTTGAGCATATTCAGTATATCAGACAACATAAGAGAATTAATGAGGTTTAGCATGAAGAAATAGAAAGCAGATCTCTACTCAGATGATACAGTCGCAGGGAAAGTTGATATCAAGAGAGGAATCTTCCAAGGGGACTCATTATCCCCTTCAATATTTGTTTTGTGCTTAATCCCCCTTAGTTTAGTATTAAGAAAGGGAAAAGCAGAGTATCAGTTCAGAAATAATAATGGATAAATTTACCGTTTGCTCTACATGGATGATTTGAAATTTTTAGTAAGAATGAAAAAGAGATAGATTCCTTAGTACAAAATCTAAGACTCTTTAGCAAAGATATGAATATGGAATTTGGCATAGATAAGTGTGCAATATTAGTCACGAGAAGGAGACAAGTAGTGAACAGTGAAGGCATCCAATTGTCTGATGGCTGGCCATTAAAATCATTGAAAGGAGGAGAAAGTTATGTCTAAGGGAATGAAAACGAAAATTGAGTAGGAGTACATAAGAACGGGGAGGACGATAATGAAGTCAAAGTTAGATGATCTGAATCTAGTGTAGGTTGTAAATACTTGGGCTGTATCATTACTCAGACACCCAGTAGCTATTGTAGGTTAGACAAAAATTGAATTAGCGAAGCTATACAGGTGAACTAGGAAGGAATTCAATATGAATGGAGGACTCCACACAAGGGCAGGTGTAGCAAGATTATACTTACCTAGAAAGGAAGGTGGAAGTGGGTTAATATTAGTAAAAGACTGCGTGGAGTTAGCTAGAGTAGATATAGACTCTTACAATTACAAGTGCGGGCAAAATGTATCCCAGTAGTTACAGACGCATTCGGAACTATCCCTAAAGATTTGAACAGATGGACAGAGGAAATAGGCATAAAACCCATTTTAGTACAGCTCCAGAAAATAAAGTTATTAGGGACAGCTAGGATACCTAGAAGAGTTCTTGGCATATAAGGTTACTTGTAGTAGTCCGATAGGAGGATT
Source organism: Octopus bimaculoides (assembly GCF_046866305.1). Classification (NCBI taxonomy): domain Eukaryota; kingdom Metazoa; phylum Mollusca; class Cephalopoda; order Octopoda; family Octopodidae; genus Octopus; species Octopus bimaculoides. The sequence continues at coordinate 7,198,332 of NC_142934.1, read as the reverse complement.
CTTGGCTTCTAAGCTTATTTATTGTAGCCTGATGTTAGGATTTTTTTTCTTTTCCAACAGTCTAGTCTGTTGTGTGTATATGAATAGTAATAATAATAATAACATCTGATTTAGGCACTAGGTCATTGATCTCAGTAATTGACTGGGAAGAGAGGAAAAGCAAATTTCACCTCTGCCTGATTTGAACTTGCAAACTAAAATGCCGACACAAATAACACAAAGCATTTCATCGAACTCTGTGAGGTTTGAACAAGTAATGATAATATAAAATCTGCAGTACATCTGCCTCGAAATTTTCGCTATTCTTTTCTTTTTTTTATTCATTCTGTTTATTTCTTATATGAACGCTTGTATAAGGAACAGTATTTTCCATTTATCAGAAAATAGAGGCATAACACAATTGATCATTATCACAACGATTGCTTTCCTGTTTGTTTATTCCTTCCCTGTAGCATCGGAAAACTTTCATATGGTTTCGTAAAACAAAAGCGAAAATGATACTATTGGAATTGTATGTTGCTATATATATATATATTCGATATCGCCTCAAGTGAAATTCAGATAACAAATACATACAGAGATAGATTTATAAACGCACGTTGAAGAATACATACACATCTACATGCACTCTGTACGACATTGAGGTTTACCAATGTTGTTTTTCTTGACAAGAAAATTCATATTCCGTTCCATGAGAATATTACGAGAATAGCTAACATGATAGAAGGTTAATTGAAGTAATTTCTACTGAAGATATTGGTTAATATATTTAATGGTTATTTTAAAGCATAATGTTAGAGAAAAAAAATTAAAAGTATACCGTAATGACGTACAAAAACCATAATTATATAATATTTTAATTAAAAGCTACTTAGATGAGAATCTTTAGATGATATATAACGACTCAATCAAGCATGTAACGACTTCAATATCTTTTTATTACCGTACGAATCGTTTCTGTATCTTTATTAAATGTCACTGTATGTCTTTTCTAGTTAACCGGCTGTAATTTGTTAATAAAGTTTTAGCTTACCTTTCAAGTTTTGTGAAATATTAATAAATTGTGAACGTAAAGCTCAGGAAAGAAATCATTGCTAATAACATGTATAATAGATCGAACGCAGTAAATTTCGCTACTGATATCATCGATTAAGGAGGAATCCTCACACTATTTGTACTTTAAGCACAAACGCAAGAAACTAAATATGGTAAATTTTTTTCCAATGTACTACACTTCCTTTAAGCTTATTATATTCAGAATTTATGCTAATACATAGAATAACTGATGTTCAATTCCCACCGGTGTCGATTTTCCTGGCATCTCTCCGAGATACTAAGATCAATATTAGTAATATACTAGATTGTTTTAATCGACTCTACCTTGCCTCTAGAGTTATCGATTGTGTGCCCATCAATAAAATCTTTACTTGTAGCAACAACGTGAACATCTTGGGAGAAAAACAATAATTTTACTGCGTGGTATTCTATTAAATATTTACACTTTCATATTACAAAAACTGATCTTCAAACAATTATAATGTATAACAAATTAAATAAACTGTTATTTGTATATATTCCATAAACATTAAGCATCATATTTGTAAATTCCTTTCGTGTTGCTTCTCCACTCAAATCTAAATAAGTAACCCTATCACAAACTGTTCCATGTTGGGATTCTGGTCACTTATAACATTACGGAAACCGGTGATTAATTATAAAGATTACAAACGATACAGTACCAAGTGAATCACATCACGTATAAGTTTAGATCCATCGCGTGTTCATGTTATGAAGGTTACCGGGGTTTCGAAACGTTTAAGCGATTAAGAATACAATGTTTCATCCACCGATGAATGGAATAACACCCAGCTGCCATTTGAACACATTTTCAGCTGAATGAACTGGAGGGACGTGAAATGAAGCGCCTTGCATAAGGCTATAATACGTTGCTCTACCAGGAAATAGAACTGAACTCGACATTTCCCAATACCATAACGACTGGAAAAGGCGACTGCACGCACACATACACACATACATACATACATATATATGTTATCTATACGTATATGTATATATATATAATGATATAAATAATATATATATATATACATGCATACACACATACTTATATGTACATACCTACATACATATATGTACATACCTAAATAGATATGTATATACACATGTATATATGTGTACAGGACGTAAAAAAACGTGAACAACATGAAAAACGAGAACATGAAAAAACAAAAACATGGAAAACGAACTATTTTTCGAACAACAAAAGAAACAAATAGAGAGATGAGACAGGCAACATAAAGAACAATCCCTTCAACAGTTGTCCTCTGTTTTATCTACTCCGCGTTTCGAATGCTTATGTATATGTATGTATGTAAATGTATCCATATTTTGTCTGTGTGTGTATATATATATATATATATATATATATATATATATATATATATATATATATATATATGTATATATATATGCATTACTATATATATATATATATATATATATATATATATATATATATATATATATTCATCTATCTCCATACATATACATATGTATATACATATATGTATATGTATCTATATGTGTATGTGTACAAATATATATATATATGCGTGTGTATGCATACACATACACACACACACACACACACGCATATAAATATATATATATATATATATATATATATATATATATATATATATATATATATATATATATATATATATATATATTCCCCCTCTCTCAATCCACCTTCCCTCTCTTATACCCACCCTCTCTCCTCTCTTCCTCTCTCCTCTCTTCCTCTCTCCTCTCTTCCTCTCCCCTCCCATACCCATCTTCCCCCTCTCTTACATCCACCTTCCCCTTCTCCCTCCTCGTCAACACCCCCTCATAAGCTCATCCCACCACACCCCAACACACTCCTACTCTACCTTCCCACTCCACCCCATCCAATTCCTTACACCCACCACCCACCCCTACCCACATACCCCACCCTACCCACAGACCCCTACCTCTACCCCACCCTCAGCCTAACCCACACTCCACCCATGCCTTCCCCACCTCCCAACACCCTCACATCACACCACACCAATACCCTCGCATCACACCATGCACACACTACAACAGACCAACTACTTTCTCCCTTTCTCCCTTCCCCATTTTCACACTACATACGTCAAGATCACCAGCATTCTCCCTCCCACACACAGCCCCTCGTTCCCGATCACCGTTTGTTATCTCCCCCTTTCTTAGCTCTCCTGAAATAAGAATTTCTAACTTCCGGTCAGCCATTGTTATGATCGGCCATTATTATGATTGACCGTTGACTGAACACTATTCAATTTTTTTTTTCTCCGTGTTTTTCTCCTTGTCTCCGTATTCTTTCTGTTGAAGAGCGTAGCTCGAAACGTCAAAGACTTTCCGTATTCCCGAGCGTCATACTAATATATACTTTTGTTATTTACACCACCTGTCCTCGTCTGTTGTTATTATTTGTGTATTCTCCCATATATATATATATATATATATATATATATATATATATATATATATATATATATATATATATGTATACATATATATACAAATGCCTTTATATGCATTCACTCAAGATATTCAAATAACCACTTAACAATCAAGGCTGTGCATTGGAAAATATATTATGCGTGACATACATGCTCGTAATTCGTTATGTAAATGTGTCTATATGTTCGTTCTATCATTAATTCAGTAATGCATTTGAACTTTCTTATTTTCTGGTACACGAATCATCTCTTTTCTTTATTCATTCTTTACCTTCATAGTTAACGCTTACTTTTTTTCCTATTTTATTGACGTGAGTATTTACTTCCTTGCTGTGAACTTGTCTCTTAAGCTTCTCTTCTTTGTTTTCTCAGTAATTTTTCCATTTCCTTCGTCTTACGTGTCTACATTCCTTTCTTTGCATTCTAATTTATCTTATTGTATTTCTTTGATTGTTGTTTCCATTTGTTAATTTGTTTTTCTCATACCACGTATCATTAAAACTCAGCAGGCATTATAAACAAAACTGCATAAAATACATTGAATTTAGATTAGCATTTCAAGTAAGGACAACAAATTTATTTGATAACATCTGAAATCCAATGAATTACATATATATAAAAATAAAGTAACTGTAAAGATGAATTTTATTTCTGTTTACTGTGTAAATGAAGAAAATATATTGATACAATAAACAGATGAAAAATAATTAGTAAATTATGAACATTGCCATGTTTTTCTTTAATTTCAATAGCGCGAACAATATGACATTATATTTACAGAAGGTGATTCATTAAACAATCTCGTTTATAAAAGAATATGTTTTGAACAGTAACATACTCAAGGATATGAAACTGTATTTGGGTGGGTTTTAAGTTTTCAAAATTGTTTAACATATTTAGTAATTAATGTATTGGTTTCAATATATATATATAGAAATATTAATATTTCTAAGTCTCTCTAAAGGAGAATACGGCAGCGGTCGGCTGCTCTACATTGATAAGAGGCAATACGTCGAAACTAGTCTGTAGATGCCAAACCAGTAATGGAAAGCGGCTGACCTCCCCTGTTCGAAGGTTATAATGGACACAGATTCGTGTGTCACATAGCTAGCTAGAGGCGACGGCCTCTTGGAGCTAATCAACGGCAGCATTCGTCCTATTTTTCTCTGACTGCCATGTTAGCTTGGCGATAACTACTAATATATATATATATATATATATACACACACACACACACACACACACACACACAGACACACACACACACACACACACACACACACACACACACACACACACACATATATATATATATATATATATATATATATATATATATATATATATTCAACGATTAATACGTTAGTCGGAATCTAATAGTCGGAATCATTTATTAGCACCGGAAACGTTCTCTGAGGTACAAGCCCGTTGTAGTTCAGGCTTCCACTGCTAGACACCACTTGATACGAACCTCAGGTATCAGTCAGCCGACCTGTGTCGTCCAGTGAGTTCATACCGCTGCGTAGTGCATCTTTGTATTGTAGTGCTTCTCCTCTATTCATCGATTTTTGCAATGGCGAAAACGAAGGAACTGCGTGCTACCGTGAAATTTTGTTTTCTGCTGCGAAAATGGCGGCCGAATTAGTTGTCATATTTAACACAGCTTACATGAGCAAAACGCAATCTTGCGTGTGGTTTTCATGCTTTAGGAATGGTCACTTGTCGCTTGAGGATCAAATAAACATATTAAAGTTAATAAGAGTTTATTATCCGCAAAATATCGATCAGTAACCCTTACAGATGTTTCAGTTAAGCTCAGTGAAGTTAAAAGAATATTAAAGTGATATTTCTGAGCGTCATCTCATCAGAGGGGAAAAAAATATACCCTTAGATATTTTGTGTCAGTTTGTAGAATCATCACTACATGGTTATAAACCATTGTTTATATATAAACATATTATTTTATGGATATTAATCTCCTCAAATTATATTAGGTATTGAACCAGTATTCCCTTGGATGACACCATCACTTCATAAGGCCAACATAACCTCTAATTGAATTCTATGAATTATATATGTATATATATATTGTTGAGAAAAGAGGTTTTAATTGCAGTATCGAATCCTTGTTTCGAGTAATGTACCTGCAGCGCAGATACACTAGCACGCTTCATCGGCGTTTCTGCGCATTCTTCGCTGGATTTAGTCCGTAATTTCTAAATCCACGTTGGATATATCTTAAAGTTTAGGATTTAAATGACTGATATGGAAGACGGAGTGTGACTAGAAGCTTTATTAACACAGAAATTGTTTCGGCGTCCTTCTGCACTGCTCCCTACTAGGCGTGGGACGATGAAATAACATCAGATGCAACGCACAGTGCAGGAGGCCTCATTAGGTGACGTAACATGCTTCTAAAGTAATAAGATTTACATCTCGCTATCGCGCCAAGATAATGTGCTGTTGGTGAGTTGCTAGCAGGCTAGACTCGTTTTGTTGAAGTGGGAAAGTTGTGGTCAGAGTGGTTGATAAAAAAGTAAAGATGAATAAAAAAAATATAAAATCTTACGAAAATGATGTGGTGGTGGAGGTTATAACTGTGGTCAAGATGTGGTTGCTAAAAATATGCAAAGGAATGTAATGTAAATGCAAGGGGCAAGGGTGGGTGCATTTATGGCATTGAATTGACCCACATAAGGTGTGGTAACCTTTGTTGGCTAGCTATGCCAGTGAAGCGCGAAAGCGTGGCCAGTAATTTACACACGCATTCATATATATATATATATATATATATATATATATATATATATATATATATATATATATATATATTTGTGTTTCCGTATCTTGACATTATGTGATGGTTGAGTATCAGCCATTCAAATAGTGGACTTATATATCAAACATAAATTGAAACCAGAACACAAAGGATATCGCAGTACATGTGTTTCAAGCTTTATAAACAATCTGTTATTACATCAGCATAGGTATATTATTGATATAAAAGCTGGTTTAAAGCTCTCTTCAGCCGCAAACACATATATATATATATCTGTGTGTGTGTGTGTGTGTGTGTGTTTGTGTGTGTGTGTGTGTGTGTGTGTGTGTGTGTATGTATACACAGATATATATATATATATATATATATATATATATATGTATGTATGTATGTATGTATGTATGTATATATGTATATATATACACATTAAGTACAGGGCATTACCAACGAGTGAAAAATACGTAAGACAAGTACAGGACAAAATAACTCGCTCATCAGTTGTCGTGCCTATTGGTCACGCGTGATTACAGGCCATTTTTCTCGCCTCTGTCTTTTCGGGGATTCCACGTCCAACTAGCTGGACGTTTTGTCCCTCTTCTCTCACTTCTCGACACCTTTTTTTGTCTCTTCTATCCTTTTCTTCTCTTCTGTTTATTCTATATCCTTTCAAAATTTTTCCAGACGTTATCCATTATAATTTGTCTTGGCTTAACGCCCCTTAATGTTTGTCTTCGTTAAAAGGCGACGAATGGCAGAAACGTTAGTACGCCAGGTGAAATGCTTAACGGTATTTAGTCTGTCTTTACGTTCGAAGTTCAAATTCCGCCGAGGTCGACTTTGCCTTTCATCCTTTCAGGATTGATAAATTAAGTAGCAGTTACGTACTGGGGTCCATCTAATCGACTGGCAACCCTCCCCCAAAATTTCAGGCTTTCTTCCTAGAGTAGAAAAGAATGTTTGTCCTCGTTGATTGTTTACTCTACGTCCACTCTGTTGTTGTTTGTTTGTTCGAAGCCCTAACTCTCCACAAATTTTATATTTTTCAATTTTTGGATGCCGCTGTGTTATGAAATGTTCCTATCTTGTCGTTAAAAGCACGAAATGAATAGTAATAAACAGTCACCAACTGATGAGCGAGTTATTGTTTTGGTATTTTGTTCTGTCTTTTTCTCTCGTGTGTTTACGTATTTTGCGCTTGTTGGTGTTCTCCTGTACTTACAGGGTATTTTAAAAATTTATTTATAATTTTTCGCCACGCAGCCTTATCTACACTCCCCCTCAGACCTCCCCTTGTACTTATTTTATCGACCCTGAAAGGTCGACCTTGGCGGAATGCGAACTCAGAACGTAGAGACGGATGAAATGTCACTGAGTAATTTGTCCGGCGAGCTAAACTTGTTTGATATATATATATATATATATATATATATATATTCGAAGAAAAGCAACAAAAATTCAATAGGTTATAGCAGTACGTACGTTTCGTACAAGCTCCATTTATTCATGTAGTGATAACACTACAGAAAATACAATGAAAATGTACTCCTCAGCTGCATAAAGTGAAACAGCAGCATAGTCGAGATGTGTTTTCTTCTCTTACTCTTGTTTTTTGAAAACATCTTCAAAATGACTTTCTAAAATGAAATTCCTTTATGCAGCTGAGGAGTACATTTTCATTGTATTTTCTGTAGTGTTATCACTACATGAATAAATGGAGCTTGTACGAAACGTACGTACTGCTATAACCTATTGAATTTTTGTTGCTTTACTTCAAATTTTATTCACCAAATCTCTTGATTTTGTTTTTGGTTTTTATCCTACCAAATTCTGGTGCCTCAAACATTTTAAGTACCACATTTAATCTTTTGATTAAATCTATATATATATATATATATATATATATATATATATATATATAAATGGAAGTGGAGAGACAAGTTACTGAAGAGATTGCAAGAGTGCAATGAAATAATTTAACAAAAAACTATATAAATTAATAAAGGACTGAGCCAGTGCGTGTGTTTATTACCGGCATAATGCCTCTCCCAAGGTTTAATTGTATTTCTTTCAACACACGTATCCACATCAAGAATCTTGCATACGAAATATACATACGAAATATATATATGAAATTAAATATTAAATATTTTTGTCTTCAGAACTATAAATATTAATAAATTATGTCTGTGTATATCCATACACACATAAATTATGTGGACTATATTTTCAGTCGAGACGTTTTCATGTATAATAAACATACATTTACTAAATCGTTGACATTTATCCATGGTTTTTCTCATTGTACTGATGCGTCATTTTCTATCATTAATAAACCTGTCAGCATTGTTGACGGCACGGATATGCTAGTGTATACATAATAGATATGTATGTATACTAAGCCTATGCTTCCATATTATTAACTTGCATATCCACCTATTCTAACGCTGTGTTGTAAACCTATTATGCTTCTCACATTAATAATAGTTGCTTTGTTGTACAAATTAGGGCAGAGCAATTTAATTCTCTCCGCTCGTACATGTTGAGACACTGTTTATAGGAGTATATATACTAGCAGATATATAGCAGTAGGCACAGATTAAAATCCTTTTATAGAGACAAGCAAGAATGTCACCAAATACAACAGAAAATTTTCTCACCAAAATATATTTACTCCACCTGAATCAGGTGAGCTCCTTCCATTCATTTGCTTCTATTACATATAATATGAACATATAGACTCTTCCAACTCAATACGTATGTTTTAGAAGATAGTGCGTGTAACATAAAGAAATGATGAATACATGAAGACTATTAACTGGAAATTAAAAACGAAACATAATATTAATAAGAGCGACTCCGACTTGCGAAAAGATTTCAACACAAAACGTTATCAGCAAATGAAGCAGACTTGAAATAAAATATTAAAGAAGCAAGATGAAAATGTGCAGGAGAAAAGTAATGAAACATTTTGCATATTTTGTACCTCGTTGTTGTTGGCACTCTGTCGCTTACGACGTTGAGGGTTCTAGTTGATCCGATCAACGGAACAGCCTGCTCGTGAAATTAACGTGCAAGCGGCTGAGCACTCCACAGACACGTGTACCCTTAACGTAGTTCTCGGGGGAGATTCAGCGTGACACAGTGTGCCAAGGCCGACCCTTTGAATTACAGGCACAACAGAAACAGGAAGAAAGAGTGAGAGAAAGTTGTGGTGAAAGAGTACAGCAGGGTTCTCCATCATCCCCTGCCGGAGCCTCGTGGAGCTTTAGGTGTTTTCGCTCAATAAACACTCACAACGCCCGGTATGGGAATCGAAACCGCGATCCTATGACCACGAGGCCGCTGCCCTAACCACTGGGCCATTGCGCCTCCACTTTGTACCTCACAGAAGAAGCAAATGAAGTTCTAGAGATATTCGAATAGGCAATGTTTGCCACGTAGTAATTCAAATGAAAGGTTGGTGTATAGGATTGCGCATCCGTTAGCCAAAGTCTATAATAAGCATGTATTTTCAAAAATATTATCGAGTATATATATATATATATATATATATATATATATATATATATATATATATATATATGACAGATTTCTTTCAATTTCTTTCTGCCAAACCCAGACACTAGGTTTTGGTAGCCATAAGCCTTTTGTAGAAGGTACTTGCGTGAGGTGTAATGTATTGGAACTGAATCTGGAAAGAGGTGGTTCAGAAGCATAATTCCTACAGCACTGCCACTCCTGCGCCAATGTATAGAATAAAGCACCAATATCTAGTATTGTCTTTGTTGCAGGGAAATAAAGTTTGGGTTTCTGATGAATCAACAAATCACATTGGCTAGGCACACAGTAAAAGTACATCAGGTTCGATCACTTTTGCTGGACGCAGAGAAAAATTACACTGAGTTCAATCAGAATATGCACTTTTCCCTAAAGAGCACTGCATCTATACGTCGATTAGTTTACCTTACCGAATTACTACTTATACCCACGTCATGTTGTGAATTTGTTGTTTACACCCCGTTACCAATACTTGCATTGTTATGAAACTTCAACAGCCTAAGTGTCGTATGTCAGTTCATATATACTATGAATAGACATACGAAATTAGTGTTAAGTATTAACTTGCAAAACCGCCTACCTTAACACTGTGTAGTGAATCTATTATGTTTCTCACGTTAACAATACTTCCTTTGTTATATTTGGGCAGAGCAATTTAATTCTCGCATTTGTCTACACGTTGCTACGCTCCCTATAGTCAGGAAATACCAAACTAATCTACGATGAAATGCGAAAACCGGACAAAATTATCCCATAGCGATTAAGAAAAAAAAAACATTGTAGTTTAATAGCAGGATGTACATTCTACAACGGTGCTAAAATTGTTCATTAACTAAACCACGCTTGTGTGTTTATATTTATATTGACCTGAGAAAGGACTGTGCTTTTGTTTATGTGTGTGTGTGTGTGTGTGTGTGCATGTATAGGTTTTCTATATGGTGCAGTAGAGACAGTATTGCATTGAAGTGGTTGCGAATAGAGATGAAAGGACCTTGAGAAACCTGTCTTATTAACTGACCAACAGGATTGAGTAAATAGCAGAGTAATTGACCAATAACAATGAAGATGATGTAGTGGTAGTGCATGTATTTAATATTGACATAAGGCTCCCCCCCCCCCGTGATACAACGATTCATATGTATTCATATATGTATTTATGTATGAAATGATAGAGTATCTCGTAGAAAGAACTTACGTTGAACTGTATCAGGTATTTAAAAAAAAAAGTTGAATACGAATGCAGGAAATACCAAACAAAAAAGTATCATAACTCATTAAGTTATATCAGCTTCCAGATATGGCAGAACAATCGTTACTAAAGCTTTCTTTTTTATTCTCTCTCTGTTTATTACCTCGTGTTCCTTTCTCTTGAAGAGCGTAGGCTCGAAACGTGAAAGACTTTCTTACCTTCTCGAGCGCTAAATTAATACACCCGTTTGTTGTTTACACACCTGTCTTCGTCTTTTTTTGTTGTAAATTCCAACTATATATACACATACATACTTACACATATATATAATGCACACACACACATTCTTATGAAACGCACAAAACACTCGGACCTTGAGTCATTCTATTGCTTCTGCTAAATATTAATAAAGACATACATATACTCATATTTTGAAGCATACTTTTCCTGTTTACATCACCATACCTATGTAAATATATATATATATATATATATATATATATATATATATATATATATATATATATATATATATATACATATATATATATATATATATATATATATATATATATATATATATATATATATATATATATATATATATATATATATATATATATATACATATATATATATATACATATATATATATATATATATATATATATATATATATATATATATATACATATATATATGATAGATACTAAAGTATACAAATTTGATTCTGTTTGTATTGAATGTATATCTTTTTTCTATGTACATGAATTTAAAAAAAACACGAACTATGAAATCAAGTTACATACAGCAGAGGTTAGTATGAGGTCTGTTATGTTGCTAGAGTGAAATAGTCTGTCAAGCAGATATACGTTGTTTTGGAGATAAAGAAGATGCGAAAATCTGAGAAAGGAAGACCGACAACGAGAGCTAGACAGATATATATATATATATATATATATATATATATATATATATATATATATATATATATATATATAATTTTAGAGAAAAGAACCTGTAAATTTGGATTTTTATCTTTAATATTATCATTATTATATAAATATATATATATATATATATATATATATATATATATATATATATCGAGAGAGTGACGGAGATTCGCTGATGGGAAAATACATCGCATTAAGAGCATCCCATGATGCAATAGTAAGCTGAAGAAAAGAAATATGTTTTAGCTCTTGTATTATTATTGTATATTAGTTTTAAATTCTCTTCAAGGTGTATTATACGAATTCAGGAAAATTACCGAGAGAAAAAGAATGATTTTGAGTTATTGAAAGAAGCTACCAATACCGAGATATATATACACATATGAAGTTTTATGTTCAGGCATTGTTTGCCTGTCTGTTTATATGTGTATGTGTGTGAGTGCGTGAGTGTGTGTGCGTGTGTGTGTGTGTGTGTTCGTGTACGTGTGCGTGCATGAGTGTTAACAATGTGAAGCAGTCCCACATCGCTTGAAGATTCGTGGACGTAAAGTCTCTACCTGTAATACGTCAAATGATTCGGATCACAGTGACTTTCAGATGGAAAAACATGACTTCCAAATAAAAATAAGCGAGAATTAGAATTGGTCGGTTCAGGAGATATGTGGAAATAGATGTTTTAACGATAACATATAGTTGCGTGTTGTTTCATGTGATGGAACTGACAGAAACTGGCAGATCAGCAGCAGCAAATGGAAATGAATACGTTCCATCGCCATCATAGTTGCAGTATCAGGATATCTGTTGCTGTGTTGTATTTCTGGATGTATGTTCTATATATATATATATATATACTGGTGTATAGAAAAATGATATCGTAACCACTATGTATATTTTCATCCTTTATATTTTAAGTGTTTCAGTCATTTGACTGCGGCCATGCTGGAGCACTTCTCGAAGGATTTTAATCGAATGAATCGACTCCTGTACTTATTTTTTCTTAAGTCTGGTACTTACCCTGTGGGTCTATTTTGCCGAACCGCTGCGTTACGGGGACGTAAACACACCAGCACCGGTTGTCAAGCGGTGGTGGTGGGCGGATAAATACAGACACAAAACCACACACACATACGAGCATATATATAGATATATATATATGTGTGTGTGTGTGTGTGTGTGTGTGTGTGTGGCGGGCGTCTTTCAGTTTCAGTCTACCAAATCCCCTTACAAGATTTTGGTCAGCTCGAGGCTATAGTAGAAGACACTTTCTCAAGGTGCCACGCAATGGGACCGAACCCAGAACCATGTGCTTGGGAAGTACGCGTCTTACCACATAGCCACGTCTGCGCCTATGTATACAAGACTGAAACAGAAATTTAATTTAACTTTAAATTACAATCGCATAGCAAATTTTATTTATTTATTTATTTATTCAATCAGAAAAGTTCATTAAAAATTCTGCAAAATTACACAGCTCTTCATCTTTCAGTACTGAACAAACCTTCATAATGATCAGAGTTATTGATGTCATTGCACAGATTCTCATCAATACTGCTCGTAGTACCTCTTCCTCTTTCTTTTCCTCTCCTTACTCCTCCTCTTCCTTCTCATTATTGCTGTCGTCGGCATCAGCGTTTTCATCATCATCATCATGTCGTCGTCATTTCATGAACGTTAGTATAAAGTCAGAGTATATTTCTGTCCGTGATTAACGTTATATCAACGGGCCAGAGAGTGTAGTACAACATTCTGATCTTTCCATTCGTCTATTATTTTACTCCCCAACAAATCATATTTATTCATCATGTCCTTAGGCAAGTTATTTACGCTAAAATCTAATAGTTGAAAAAGACTTAGAAATTCAACAATACGGATCAATTTATGAATGTTTTGTGATCTGTCATTGACAGCAATATTTTCCGCCAGAAGCAACCTTTAATAATCCATCATGATGAAAAGGTTCTTTTCCGTTTGTGGTCCACGAGGTCGTAAAATCGAAACATCTTTTTACCATTGCCTACGTCCATCTTCATCTGTAATCTAGTATATGTAGAAATTTTACCGCAAAACGCATTACCGCAGAGGAATTAATTAATTTATCTTAGCAGCAATTCATGCAATAACATTGCGATCAGGAAATGATAATCTGTGAAGAATTTGGGATGTCCACTTTTAAGCTGGATCGATTTTTATTTCACTATACATACGAATATGGGTGTCGGTATGCGTGCATGTGTGTGTGTGTGTGTGTGTGTGTGTGTGTGTGTGTGTGTGTGTGTGTGTGTGTGTGTGTGTGTGTGTGTGAAGATTATGATAAATACTAAAGGGTGTTTATAACAATTGGTTGTTGGGCATATAGCCACAAGGGCGAAACGTGTGTAGGACGCAAATCGTATACACTGCGTGTCCTATTTATCTTATATTTTCTAGCATTTACTTTGTATAATATAATCAGCAATACTACAAGTTACAGTAGTAACTACATCATTTTGCAAGAAGTAGACTGGATGATGATACTCCAAGTGGATCTCTGTATTCCTCTGTAGTTGTCGTACAAGAACTAGTGTTTCTGTGTGTACGTGTATATATATATATATATATATATATATATATATATATATATATATATACGCATATATTAGTATATCCTTCTGTGTACGTATACATATACATATATATTTTTTATATGCGTAAGTATGTATGCATGTACGTGTGTATGTAAATATGCATACGTGTATATAATGCTCTATGCTTATGAAGCACCCGTTTAAACAATGCGTACACAGAAATTGTATGCAAGCCTATCAAACGATATCGACAGAATAAGAGCCGGACTTTGCAGGAAACAGATACTGGGGTTGATTTATTCAACTAATTTCTCGA
>NC_142934.1:7115922-7180922 GCF_046866305.1 Octopus bimaculoides | reverse complement strand
TTGTGGTTTCGTCATCCTTCAGTAGATCGCATTTGTTGTTGTTCTTGCAATTTTCTTTCCATTCTATCCGACGTGAAGTCTTTGGCAGAAATGCATGGCATTGTCATTGATCCATTTCCTTTCACTACTAACGTTAATGAAACTTACATTTTATTCATTCTTCAAAGAAAAAAAAAAGCCATCCATCCGTATGCTAGAAGCGCGGTTTTGTATATTAAGCCAAATCTCTCTACCTAAAATGTAAATATGCCATTGAATCTGAAGAAAGTGCCAGTTATTTCGATAATACATACAGAAGAATATTATTCAGAATATAATTCACATCCATATTCGAAATCACTTGGTTATTGGTTTGGTTCCATTTATTGCAACATTTAGAAAAATGATGGTTCTTCTATGCTGTTCCTGCTGCATTTATTGATTTTGTTAGTGTTATTGCAAATCAAGCTGGCCATTATGCACACTGCGTCGTAAACATACATACATACATACATACATGCATACATACATACATACATACATGTACGAGAATATCCCAAGAGTAATGCAAATGTGGGCTTTATTTGTTTTATTAGCTGACATAGATCGCTAGATTTACACATGTTTCTAGGACACTTTCTCAATAGTAAGTCTTCTTCTTTATAGCAGATAAAAATGGATTCCATGCAGAAGCAACATGCTGGCATTAAATTTCTTGACGATGCAAGGTGCGTGTCTTCCAATATCCACAGAAAGCTACAGGTTGTTGACGGAGATAAGATTATTGGCAAAGGAAATGTGCATCGATGGATGAAGAGGGTTAAAGAAGGGAAAACCAGAATTGACTACAGCGGGAAAATATCAACTATCCCAACTGACACAAATTGCCAGCAAATTAGTGTATTGATTCGTAAAAACACATGAGTCAGAACGCGTGTGCTGCACAATTGGACAGGGTCATAATGCATTACAGATAATGGTGGAGAGCATTACAGAAGATGGTCGGGGTAACTATGTGCAAGATGGATGCCTAGGTTGTTGAGATCAAATTTAAAGAAGAGACGGCTGGAAGACTTCTCTGATATGTTGGAAATGTTTGAAACGAAAAATATTTTTTTCGA
Source organism: Octopus bimaculoides (assembly GCF_046866305.1). Classification (NCBI taxonomy): domain Eukaryota; kingdom Metazoa; phylum Mollusca; class Cephalopoda; order Octopoda; family Octopodidae; genus Octopus; species Octopus bimaculoides. Next base: position 7,179,822 of record NC_142934.1, on the reverse strand, counting down.
CCTGGTAACAGGATGAAACGTGGCCGTAATATTATGATCTGGAAAGGAAATTATAGTTGATGGAATGGCATCACGACTATATTTCAAGTGCTAAGATGTTCAAGAGCCATCGATCGCTTACAAGGTCTTGGTGACCCATTCTTCTAATGACATGGGTGTCACTCTCCTTAGGTTTTCCTAACATAGCTGTACAGCGAACAACAAGCAAAGTGCCGCGTAGTGGGACTGAAGCCGGAAACATGTGCTTGGCAAGCAAGCTTCTTACCATACAGCCACTCTTGTATACATACATACATACATACATACATACATACATATATACATATATATATATATATATATATATATATATATATATATATATATATATATAGAGAGAGAGAGAGAGAGAGAGAGAGAGAGATAGATAGATAGATAGATAGATAGATAGATAGATAGATATAAGGTCAATGTGCTAAAGGTCAATGTGTGTTAAGTGGTTTCATTCTGAAGGCATTGGCTTCGTTACTATGGCAATAGTCTTGATACTTATTGATCAGACCAGATATATATATGTGTCGCTTTATTCTATTATTGCTATTACAAATTTTATGGGCATTATCCCACGTACGAAGCAATAAAGTATTTTGCATATTTTGCATATCATTATTATCTATTGGACGTTTATTTTTATTGTCTCCATTTTTATTACGATCTCGTCCTTTAAAATTATTCGACCGTAACTCCAATGTGGTCCACATTTTGTGCGGAGTGCTTTAACTTCTGGTTATACCCGGCTTTACTGAGTGCCATGTTATAACAGTCTGCGTTTTTGTCAAAGACATCCTTACTAGATGATAAATTAGATATTCCTCTAGAAATATTGTAAACCAAAAACGCACATATCTGAGTCTATCAAAGATGTACCAACGCATTAGAATGTATCTCTTTTCTATCAAATTCTTCCCCTGACAAAGTATCCAAGTAGTAATATTCAATAGGAAACTTTAATTTAATGTAATTTAATTTCTCAAATTGAATGAATTGGGCATGGAAACAATTGTGGGTGTAACGAGTTTGTTTTTGTTTGGAATGAAATATGTTCTAACAAATTAGTGTCTTTCTCTCAATAGGGAGAGGGTGTATTTCCTGTTCAGTTTATTTCGGTGCAGGGATCTTAGTATGAAATAAAACTATATTGTCTGAATTGTTTCGTCACATCTTGTAGAAATCCAATGCTCTAAGGTTTAGTTAAAATATTGTGTTTGGTGATTCTGTAACGGAATATTTTATTTGCATATATTGTTGATAAAACTGGGATCCATTAGTAAAAAAAACACTGATTTTCATTTCTCGGTGTCTTTAATGAGAACCATCATTCATCGTCTTTTTTCGAAAGCTTAGTTGCACAATATTGAGGTCAATTGATTACTCTTTCATTGACCACAAATATGGAAAGTTGTTCATTTTATTGTTCAAGAAATGCTGAGCGAGCGTGACTATTTATCGCTGAGTCTTTTCTGTTAGACGCTATGGAGATTCTTGCAATTCACAGTCTTAATTATCACAACAGATATAAAACAAGTAATTGAGCCCACTTTTGGTAGGATTTCAAACTCTATCAGTTGATTCTTTCGGAGATTTTTCAAAGGAAACGTATTTCAATTAAATAAATTAGATTCTGAAATGCTTCTTGTGCTAGCAGAAGAAATTGATTGCCTATACGTTATAGGAATAATACATTGAAACTTCTCAAACTGATGTATAATTAGTTAATTTTATATCTTAAAGAAACCTGGAGTGCAGTTGAGAAAAAGTAAACTATATAACGTAATAAACAACGTAAATGTTATGAGAAAATAGCTGCAATAAGAATGAAATGAATTAACTAAAGTGAATTGATGGGAAATATTATAAAGATAACCATCATTTAAGAAGAAAAAACTAACTATAAAAGATGACTTGAACTAAGTATTTATTCTTAGTTATAACGATATGCGTAACTATCTTTTTTCTCTGATTTCCCCTTGAAACCAATTTATTTTCACTTAGATCGTTAATGCTTTTCTAATGATATCAATGAAAAGGTTTCCGATATTACATCTCGAGAATATGTTTAATGTTTAACGAATAGAATTTCTTCTATGCTGCACATAAAACTTCAATCGTCTCAGTGTCGTGTTATAGCCATTTAAAACACAAATATACTTACATTCATTTCTGTTCTATTAATATTTTGTTATATTCCATCTTGTCTTATTATTTTGATTTATTGATTAATGTATTATAGATACTTTGTTTCAATCATTGATGTATTACTCTTACTCTTTCATAAAAGTGTTTGTAATTATCAAAGTCTTACGTCTTACATCGACGTCTAAGTTACGATGAAGCAGCATCATTTATGTAGTTACATATATAGGACACAGGACTTTGTTAATCATATACACTATTTTCACAAAGTAAGTGAATATAACAGCAGTTTTGTCAGTTGTATGTTTTAAAGTGATAAAGTGATTCTATACGAATGCAATTGTTTAATTTGAACACGTTATCTTAAATCCAATCATCGCTATTTAAACAAATACGACGGACATGTTTTTTTTTTATAGAAACTAACAAAGATCATGGGTAAAATATATGCGTGTACAGTGATTGAAACAGAAAAGCGTCACATAAAATCATGTTCAACGTTGGTCGACATTACCACAACTAATATCTTTTATCTTTTTATCTTTTACATTTTCAGTCATCCGCTTGCGGCCATAATGGAGCACCGCCTTGAAGAACGTTAGTAGAACAAATTAACCCCTGTACTTATTATTTTTTAAGCATGTTACTTATTCTATCGGTTTCCTATATTTGCCGAACCGCTAGGTTACGGAGGACGTAAATACATGAACACCGGTTGTCAAGCGGTGGTGGGGTGACAAACACAGATACACGAACACACACGCACACACACACACACACATATACGACGGGCTTCTTACACTTTCCGTCTACCAAATCCACTCACAAAGCTTTGGACGGTCCGAGGCTACAGTAGAAGACACTTGCCCAAGGTGCCATGCAGTGGGACGGAACCCGGAACCATGTGGCTGGTAAGCAAGCTACTTACCACACAGCCACTCCTGCGCCTATGAAAAGTATAAACGAATTCCTTCTCAGGAGAGTGAAATGGCGCCTCGACATCGCCGCAGCTGGAAATGATGCTGATCTCAGATGCATCGAAGCAGGTGGTTCTGTTAGAACTCTTTGTTCCTTGGGAGGATCGAATGGTGGAGTTAAACGAGAGTTAGAGAAGGAAATATACTAAGCTATAGGTGTCATGTCAAAGCAAAGAGTGGCAAGCAACGTGCAATCGCAGTGAAATGAGATGCTGAGGATACGATGACCCGTCCGTCTGTAGAAGTTACGATGACCCGTCCGTCTCTACAGGATGGTTGTGGAAGCCGCAGATTTGCCTCAAGTTAGCAATGGATAAGGAGGTATGAATCTGAAAGGGGAACTACTTCGAAGAGCAGTGCTAACTGGCCACTAGCAGGGGCTTGATCAAACCCGAATGGATCATTTTGGTCAGGGTGTCTCATGATGAAAGACTCGAAACACCTAATGACCCAAGGAAACATTACTGATGATGTATCAAGGCACATCACGGGATGATGTATGGAAAAGGGTTTTGTATTTATATTAGTAATGCATAAATAATTTATTTACTTGTCATTCCCTTCTCAAAGACATTACGATCGGAAATGAAGTAGAATATTTTAAGATGGATATTCATAGTGGATTCCTACACGGTTGTTCGGCGAATTGAGTTCAATCTGCAGCACTGGTCGACCGCAGTAAATTATTCAATTATATTAAAACAATCCGAAAGAAATTTTAAGAAAGAAAATTCTCGATTGGTTGAATTAAAAATATACATAGGAAAATAAAAATCATAAAAATATCATTGCGCAATGTCGATTTCCACTGTTAAATTCTCTTGTTTTATATTTAAAAAATGGTTTTATTTAATTTCCGGTTGTTTTTATATATTTGATTCTAATAATTCTTTGCTTTTGAAATATTTACCGACCATCTAATCTTATTTCGTTTTTAATAATCAGCGTAATTTCAGACAGGATATGAATTCAATAGTTTATTTTCAATTCTAATTGAATTAATTTTCCTATTAGCTTTCTTTCAAAATAACTTTTTATAATGGGTTAAATTTTTTCTCGAACGGTATATTTATTATTTTGATGGTAAAGTATTAAAACGTTATTTGATAAAGGGATATTGTAAAAATTTGTAAATTTTGAGAACAGCGTGTATGAGGAAATATCACAATAGTCCTGAGTGCCATAAACTGCGCGTAAACTAAGGAAATATCGTTAAACAACAATAAAAAAAAGAAGAATTGCCATTAACTGTAGGTATTTAGCTATATATCTACTAATTTTAAGATAATTGCTTCACGTTTTCCTGATAATTATGTTATGGTGATAATGCAGTAAATACCAAAGGGAAGCAAATCGAATCATCTTACACAAACACATAATTTTCACACATGTTTAACACAAACTCATACGCATCGTTACCACATACATACATACACAGGTACACATGCATACACAGAAGCGTACACAAACACACAGACGCAGACACGCACACATACAAACACATATGTATTATTTAAGTGGTATGTGAACTATGAAGGAGATAGCTAGAGAAGAAATTACACCTTTCATATATGTCACTGCTGTTCAGAAAACAGACGTTTCAAGAAAAATGAATGCCTGATACAGAAAGTAATATTTAATCTTATTTTCTTTCTCAACTATGAAAATATTCATGCTGTGATATATATACATATATGTATATATTAATAGATATATATATATATTGATAGATAGATAGATAAATATATATATATATATATATATATATATATATATATATATAGAGAGAGAGAGAGAGAGAGAGAGAGAGAGAAAGAGAGAGAGAGAGAGAGAGAGAGAGAGAGAGAGAGGAGAGATAAATAGATAAATAGATAGATAGATAGATAGCTAGATAGATAGATAGATAGATAGATAGATAGATAGATAGATAGATAGATAGATAGATAGATAGATAGATAGATAGATACACTGCATCCCACATTAGGCAGGTGCCCAATTTAAATGTCATTATGGGTCAGAAACTTGAACTTACCACGGATGAGAAGTCTACCATCGTGTCAGAGCTTGGAAGAGGTAAAACAACTATAGAAATATCAAAAATACTGGGAAGAGGTCACCGAAGGGCGAAGATATTTGTGCAGTCTCCTATTTCTGTCTGGTCGAGAACAGATAAGGGTAAGTCGAGGGTTGCTTGTCACGTGTGAAAAGGGAAGTTGTACGGAGCCCATGTCCTATAAGTAGAGCTCTTCTAGGTTGTGGCAGGGAAGACATATGGAAAACTACCAGGCGTCGTCTCTTGAAGCAGATATCCAGGAATGTTAAACTTGTTAAAAGAACCCCTCTGGAGGCTGTTCATAGGCAGAAGAGACTAAAATGGACAGAGGAATACATGAAGGTAGGTTTTTCAAGAGTTATATTCACTGACAAATGCCGAGCTACCTTTGACGGACGAGATGGCTGGAGTAAAGGTTTGCTGTCAATCAGCGTGAACCGTCCTCATCCTTTGAGGCGCTAACAAGGGGAGGCGGGGTCATGTTTTGGGCTGTCATCGTTGGTGGTATGATAGTCGGCCCATGGAAAGTCCCACATGGCATTAAGATGACATAGAAAACACATATTACCTTCTTAAAGGACAATTTCCAACCATGGTTCAAAAAGCAAAAACTTTTCATTCAGGAGAAAGCTGGTTTTCATGCAAGATAATGCATGAAAAATTCTAAGGTATACCTGTAGCAAATAAGCTTCTCTGGAGGTCGTTTGATGGAGTGGCCACTTTGTTTCCCTGACTTAAACAAGATCGAGAATCCGTGGGTTGTCCTGAAGAGACGCGTTTAACAAGATGGACGCTAGTTTTCAAGTAAAGTTGCCCTCTGGGATATTATTGTATATGCTGCTTAAAGCATGACACAAGAGGATATCATCGCCATAATAAATTCAATGGATCAGCGCATAAGGAAGGTTATTGTATGTTGAGGATCATAAATCAAACATTAGGTACAGTATGACATCACAATCCTATGATTATTTTCATACGAACTTACGTTTACCATTAAATCCTTTATGAATAATGTTTTGTTAAACCTATGTATATATATATATATATATATATATATATATATATATATATCGTGCATAGATTTGAAGATATAGTCCTATGAAAAATTACAATATACCATATTAGCGTGCATTTACCATCGGAGTAAGTGTAAACTTCTTATCGAATCTTGTGACAACGTTATGTATTTTATATTACGATACTAATATATTTTGCTCTTGAAACGTTTTATTAAAATAGTTTATTAAAAGAGTTGTGACATTCATTAATCGTCAATGAGGTAATTATATAGGAAAATATAGATTACAAATGGTTCAGAAGAGGTTAGCTATTTGAGGTCTTCAACTTTAAATACTTTTCTCTCAATTAAATGTACTTCCATGTGTTACTCTCAGGAGACTACATATTACGACTAATTGTTTGTGAAGTCACAGTCGAATTCCCCCTTTTACTGTCCTGTGTTATTTATCCAAGCTTACGCTTCCTAAATTATTTAATTTAGTGTAATTTATTTGTCTCAGAGTATATCATGCTGACGATATATAATAAAGATGGAATGGCGCTTTATATGACTACCTATAATAGAAATGTTAAAAACTTTATAATGAATATATAAATATTTAAATGCATTAAATACATATATTTTGCGCATTCTCTTTATGGCTCTTCAATTTAAAATTCAAAATTCTAATCATGCAGGTGAATGTTCTAGAAACGACTATCTCCCGTACATTTAATAACCATCAGGACAGACCCCGTGGTTAAAGAGAAAAGTTCAGAGATTTAAACATATACACCTAATATTTTTCTCTCCATCATCGCATTATTGTTTGTATTCGTCACAAACATCTACACGAGCATGAATATTTATCTATTCGTATAAGCTCCATATTAAAAAAAAAAAAAACTTAAAGATTGACACTATAAAAGAACGGGAAGTAAATTGGCTTGGTATTTTGATATCTGTTTGTTACACATCAGCACACATCAGCATTTAATGTTACTAATCTCTATATGCAATAGCTCGTGCTCTTGTGACCGAGGATCCCAAAACGAGAACAAAATACTGTGCCTATCTAAACACCAGTGAATTGCATGTGTTGTGAACACACATCTTCTAAATGGAAGTGTTATCCCATAATGAATAACAATTGTGATCTGATATTCACTTTCAAATCTGCCAAAACGTGTTAAAAAGAAATAGATAAGTATTGTTTTTTATGTAAGTTTTCAATGTATACTTTTATTTTAGTTATTGAAGTCCGGCATATCTAGTATATCATCTTCATGGGTTTGGACGGTTTTAACTCCAGAAACTAACGGTCTCTCAAAGTGGCAGACATAATAGTCAACTCTTCTTCAATGCAAATCTCAACTACGTAAGCAAAGAAATACCTTTTGGATAGTTAATTTACTCCTTCATATTGCTAAAAGACAGATAGATGCTCATGATTGACTTGCTGGTGATCATAGGTTAGTTCAGTCATGATTCAATCATAATTCACTTTGAGCTACAGAATAAAAAATATATTCACACACAACCCGAGAGCAATTGTTGCTGCATGCTGTGGAAAATGAAAGCCTGCACATTCAAAAATAGGAAGCAACACATCAAATGATATAGTCATATCTATGCCTAAAAGAATGGACAAAACATCGGTAGCAACAACAATACGAACTGTACCATACATGTGCAGTACTAACAGGTGTAAGAAAACCTGTAACGTTAAGCAGCCCACTAATGGAAAAAGTACATGCAACTCCAAAACAACAGCAGCAACAACAACAATAAGAATAATAATATTGACAAAAATAGAAATCCCCCAGAGCAGAATAAAAACCAGCAGAGCAAAATTAATGTTAATACCATGAAAAGTAACATTACAACTGCTTTAGATACTGCAGTAGGAACGACAACACAGCTCAAACTGAAACACAGCGTGACTTTTAACAAGAGAAGCAACATGGGATATCATTGAAATTAAATGTAGAACGAAGAACATGGACAACACCGGCAAAGCATCATCATCGTCATCATCGTCATCATCATCATCATCATCATCATCATCATCATCATCATCATCGTCATCATCAAGACCATCATTATCATCATCTTCATCATCAACATTTTCCTCATCATCATCTTCATCAGGAACAGAAGCAGCCGCTGTTACTACTACTACTACTACTACTACTACTACTACTACTACTACTACTACTACTACTACTTCTACTACTACTACTACTACTACTACTACTACTACTACTACTACTACTACTATTGGTACACCACAGACATAAAGCAATAAACTACAACAAAAACAGAGACATGAAACAATAAAGGAAGAAGTAACGCAGACATTATCAACAAAATGAACAACGCCAACATCTGTAGCAAACAATCTAATTAATTCGAATCTGGTTCCGCTCATTTTATGTAAAGTTGATTAAGAAACCAAGACAAGGAAGAAAAAATAAAATAAAATAAAGAACCGCGGCAAACAACCTATAAATATTTACAAAAGAAAAAAACATAAGAAAATGAAAGAAAAAAAGAAAATAAGCCATTAATTTCGTTCTACGTGTTTCATGTTTGGTCAATCGTAATTTCTGAAAGTTGTAAACAGAATTAGAGTCTTGACCACGGGTGGGTGTACTGAAGCTGAGAAATTATAGAGTTTTTGATATTTCCATTCTGTTATTAGTAAAACGTAGTCGCCATGTTTACAGCGTAATTAAGACATTGAAATAATGGTATATGTTGAAACTATTCAAATTTTGGGTTGTTTTGTATTCTGTTATTTTACGAAAAATACATTGTTGTTTCATGATTTCTGATTTGTTCTGCAAAATATCAATTGTATGTCATGAATGCTGTAACATATCTGCAACACAAAATACATTAAAAATAATTTCTTAAACATAGAATTTCCCGCAAATGTATTTAGGAAAACATATCAGTATGAATGTAGATACCAATACACGTGTAGGTATATATTTTGTTTGTGTATAGGAATACATAAACATACATACATATACATATGCATACACACACACACACACACACACACACACACACACACACCCTCACACACACACACACACCCACACACACACACACACACATATATATATATTAGATAAAACAGGGGACAACTGATGAAGGGAATGTTCTTTATGTTGCCTGCTTGTTTGTTTCTTTCGTTGTTCCAAAAAATGTTCGCTTTCTATGATTTTGTTTTTATGTTCTCGTTTCTCATTTTGTCTAGGATTTTTTATGTTCTGCACCCACATATGCATGTATATATACATATATATGTAGGTATGTACATATATGTATGTATATATGCATATATTTATATATTATATATATATATATATATATATATATATATATATATATATATATATATATATATATATAATACAAAGAATATATATACATGTATACACACATATATGTACATACTCACATCTACATGTGTATATATATGCATATCAGGGTACAGGACGTTAGAACAATAAACTACAGACAACGGAACGAACACATAGGAAAACGGAAAGCCACTTGGAATATCCCTTCATCAGCTGTCTCTATTCTATCTAGACGTTTCGAAGATAAGACAGAACGTACTCTAGAATAGTCTCTTCCTGAGTAGTGGATCAACCCACTACACAGAGGATTCCAAGGTGGCAAACACAAACCAAGACAGGAAAAAATGGACAGTGAAAACAACATTCAAAAGCCGTACGGCCAAACGCAAATCTGAGGTAGAACGCTAGTAGTTCGTCTTGCCTTCACAGCGGCTGGAGTGAAAAGAAAGTTGACCACAGGTCACACGAGAGCAGAGAGGATGGTGGAGGGAGGAAGTGGAACAAGGAGGAAGGGACAGAAGGGTATAGCAGTGAAGTAGAGGCCAGGACAGAGGGGTAGATAGGAAGATAGAGGAAGACAGATAGATAAATATATAGAGAGGATGGTGGAGGGAGGAAGTGGAACAAGGACGAAGGGACAGAAGGGTATAGCAGTGAAGTAGAGGCCAGGACAGAGGTATTTATTTATTTATTTATTTATGTGTTTCAGCCAAGTGGCTGCGGTCATGCTGGTGCACCACCGTGAGATAGAAAGATGGAGGAAGACAGATAGATAAATAGATAGAAAGATAGATAGATAGATAGATAGACAGATAGATAGATAGATAGAAAGATAGTCACGTCAGAATAATAGTAGACTTACTTGCAAAAAAGGACGTGTGCGTTCAATAATGTAATAATACAAAGAATATATATACATGTATACATATATATACATATATGGTGAGCAGAAGTGCACGTACGCCGCTATATGTACACGTGAATATAAAAATGGGGCAAAGCGCAGTGCAACAAGTGTGGCTATACGAGAAATCCACATGAAGCTCTTATTCAGGTCGTAATGTAGATACATGTTCTCCATGTAAATATACGTATCACGTTTAACTGTGTCTCCCTACCTTATTACCTCTATATATCTAGACACACACACACACACACACACACACACACACAACTACACAACCATGTTTATGGAAAGTAATAGAATATTTGACCTTGCCAACGAATTATTCGTGGAAGAAATGTACCCCTACGCAAAATTTCATGTATCTAGGTCCAAATTTGTGGCGCCCAAATGCATGTAATTACATACATATAAAAATACACACGCATACAGACACACATACACACACACGCACGCACATATACGTACATATATGTTCATGCAATCACTAAAATCTTGCGTAAGCCAATAAAAAAGGACGGACACACACTCTTGTATATACACGCGCGCGCATATATATATATATATATATATATATATGCACACAAACTTACACCACGTACACACACGCATTCACACGCACATACATATGCATAGAACTCATATTTAATATTTTATATTCTTTTTGTTGTTCGCATTTATTTTATTGTTACACACTCACACACACACACACTCACACACACACACACACACACACATTATATACATATATATATATATATATATATATATATATATATATATATAAACGTATGTTTGTGTCCATGTATGGTCACCAGAGTGTACTTAATAAATCATATTTACTATTCCATGTAGGAACAGCCTTTTGTACTGTTGAATGAAGAAGCCCTGGCAGGTAAATGATTTGAAAACTGTCATGTATTCATGCATTCATTATTTGCTACAAAAATTTTAACAATGAACATTGAACAGATGTTTTGAAATAATGAATAGCATATTCAACTACCTTTAGTTACGCTTTTTTTTATATGAGTTCGAAATGCCGACAGATGAGCATTTCAAATGTTTGAATCCAGCGAATAATGCAGGCAAAAAATCGACTACACCTACTTCAAAATTGCAGCCATAATTATCCAGTTATAAACATTGGTAACGAGTAATATACATATGTATATAGTTCCCATGATTTCTTTGAATAAAATGTATATCATAAATACTATTTAAGTAACTATTTTCGGTGACAAAGGAGAGAGAGAGGTACACATATATTCCGTAGGCATATGTTGTATATATGACCGTATATTGATATATACTTGTTCATTCATTGTCTATGGGTGTATGTATAGCTCAATGTCAATATGGGAGGTTATCTAAACTGAATTGTACATATATGTACAATACATACATACACACATGCATACATATCTGCGCGCGCGCGCGCGCGTGTGTTTGTGTTATACATGAGAACAAACAGTAAACAGTAAATATTTTCGAATGTCGGTGCAAAGAGCTACGATACATTTTTGTCGGCTATTAATGGCAACAGACGCTACGAAAATCCATTAAATATAAGGGAAGTAGCTCTAATGGATGGAAAAAGAAATAAGATAGAAACTATGATTAAAAAACAAATAAACAATTAATGAAAATATACACACAACCATATTTTCACAAAAAATAGCATATATAGATATAAACTACCTCCGTTCACAACGTCTATATACGTACACACGTACACAAACATGTATACGTACAAGCATATACACATACCCGCACACACATGTACACATGTATATATATATATATATATATATATATATATACAGAAATACATTCGCACTCCCGCTTATATACACACACTACTAGGTGGATAGTACAGACTACACATATATCAAAATAACGACACAAAACTTTCAATCGATGAGATCTATATAAAAAATAAAAGAGAATTCTAGGTAACAAACTTCTTTTTTTCCCCTTCATCCAGAGACCCTACTTCACCAAATTTTGGCGGAAGGCCAGGAAGTTCTTAGAAGTGGGTAATTCGATTACAATAACTCCAGTGCACCACTGGTAACTATTTTATCGACTCGGAATTGGTGAGCGTCAAAGTCGACATCGGCGGAATTTGAACTCAAAACCTAAATACGGTCGAAACACCACTAGGTATTTTGCCCGTCGTGTTCACGATCCTGCCAGCTCACCGCCTTCAAGTTAATCTGTCAATGAGAGAACATTAAAAAAAAACCTATTCTCGTTTACTTTAATAGTAACAGTGAATTGTTTAGTCGCGGGTCAGCCCTGATTAAGTAAATCTATGGCTTAACACATTACAAGCATGATAATCCTTTTTGTGATACGGCATGAGCCCAATCGCTATGACTTGATAATGGTACACTTCAATTTTTAAGACTCTCGGGTATGGTTTGAAGGAATCTTTGCTTTTTGTTTTTGGCAGGTCGAGCGTTCATGGATACCGTTGCCTCGAATAATATTACAATAGATTAAAGGAGTAAAAGTCCATCTATCTATCCATCTATCTATCCATCTATCTATCCATCTATCTATCTATCTATCTATCTATCTATCTATCTATCTATCTATCTATCTATCTATCTATCTATCTATCTATCTCTATCCCCCCCCTCTCTCTCTCTCTCTCTCTCTCTCTCTCTCTGTATATATATATATATATATATATATATATAATTATATACATATATATGTATGTATATGTATATATATCCTCATTAAATCATAATTCCGAAATAGAAGCACATCCTAAGTTATAGACCTGTAGAGTATGTAGTATGAGCGGCGGTTCTTAGGGTTACCCAGGTTTTTGCGTTCATAAAGACGTGTGTAAAGCTAAGCGTATTATGGATGCTAAACCCTCGGTAACCCTATGAACCGGCCATAAATAATATTATTCTCTAAGTATAGGTATACACACGAACATACACACACACACACACACACACACACACATAATATATGTGTGTGTGTGTGCGATATTCATGTCTATATATATAGACACAGACAGAGGGAGAGTGAGAAAAATGCACAAAGGAATACACGTGCATGTGTGAGTATTCCCGTGTCTATCCACGTGAATACGTGTACGTGTGGGAAAACACGTTTGTAAAAAAGCGACACGTAGACAGCAACATATATCTGTAAATAGGTATGTCTGTGTTCGTGCATATGTGTATGTAGGTGTGACTCTCTCTTGTATGTGTGCACGTGTGTGTGTATCTTTATACGTTTGTGTGTATGTAGTTTTGTGTCTATGTAGGCAGAAGTGTGGCTACACACGTCCCTGTGCTTTTAGAGATATTCATGTCCCTAAAATTAAATAGGCGCAAGAAATCATCACGTGTGTCGATTACTTAGAGCAGCTGCTGCTCTACTAATTGTATAGAATCAATTACCATATATAGGACAGAAACACTAATAATGAGATGTAGCTGGGCGTAACTCAAAGTCTTTACTTGTTGCATTAAGTGAAACAAGTTTTATATATGTCCTTTTTGTTTCTAAATTTTTCGCTCTGAATGCCAAGGTGAATACAAATGTATGTATATTATGCGTCGGGTTGTTGACACGCATACACAAACACATTCATATACATGGATATATATATATATATATATATATATATATATATATATATATATATATATATATATATATATATATATATATATACATGGATATATATATACATGGATATATATATATATATATATATATATATATATATATATATACATGGATATATATATATATATATATATATATATATATATATATATATATATATATATATATATATATATATATATATATATATATATATATATATATATGTATATATATATATATGCATGTATATATATATATATATATATATATATATATATATATATATATATATATATATATATATATATATATATATATATATATATATATATATATATATATATATATGTGTGTGTGTGTGTGTGTGTGTGTGTGTGTGTGTAATATATAATTATATGCATATATCCATACATATATGTACATATCGACATCTATACGTATACATACAAGCATATATGGGTACAGGGCATCACAAAATACATTAAACACAATGAGAAACGAAAACATAAAGACGTAGAAAGAAAACGAACTTTTTTTTCCGAACAACGAAAAAAAAAACCCAAGAGAAACGAGACATGCAACATAAAGAATAATACCCTTCTTCAGTTGTCCCTGCTCCATCTACTCCACCTTTCGAAGGCAGGGACTGTACGCAAGTCTTATTTTATGAAGACAATTCGTGTATAGTTCTGCAAATTATATTGATTCTAGAACGATTGTGCCGAAGAGAACACGGATGTTGTTACGTAAGAAAAACGTTAATATCGAAACCGATACACAATTAATTCTTTATTCTGTATATTTCTCATTTGGTCTTGCCAGCTTATGTTCTGGTGTTTTGCGAATTTCTTTTCTGGAGTTGATTCATTCGACTAAAACTGCCCTAGCATTGCTCCACTCCAATGGTTGAAAGAAGTAAAGGAGTAATAAAAGAGCTTGATGTAGCCAATTTATTTTAAGCATGTATTCGTCCAGTGCTACACAGTTACAGGGAAGGATAGCAAGTGTTGCAGTAAGCTTGGAAGTCCTATATAGCTATCCAGAAAGAAGTTAACATTCGATATCCCACCATTTTATTAAGTGATGTTGTTCAACACGGGGGATAATCATGTTCGCAGTTGATACAGGATCAGCTTGCTCGTGAAATTAACGTGCAAGTGTCTGAGTACTCCACAGACACGTGTACCCTTAACGTAGTTCTCGGGGGAGATTCAGCGTGACACAGAGTGTGATAAGACTGGCCCTTTGAAGTACAAGTACAACAGAAACAGGAAGAAAAAGTGAGAGAAAGTTGTGGTGAAAGAGTACAGCAGGTTCCACCAGTACCCCCAGCCGGAGCCTTGTGGAGCTTTAGGTGTTTTCGCTCAATAAACACTTAACGCTCGATCTGGGAATCGAAACTGCGATCCTACGACCGCAAGTCCGCTGCCCTAATCACTGGGCCTTTGCGCCTCCACATATATACATAAATACATACATACATACATACATATACATACTCGCGTGCACGCACGCACACACAGAGACATAGAAAATGGACCAAACATTACGCATGAAATAAGTTCAATACTCTCTGGAATTGTCAATCATGCACCACGTCTTCTAAAATTGAGCAAAATGAATACAATAATCACGTGTACACACTTACTGGTGCATGATGAACAGCATGAATAATAATAACACTAAAGTAATATAAATAAAATGGCAAACATAGGGTGTTTGAAAATATTTGATATCGTTTGAGATGTAAATATCACATAAACTACATAGTCAAAGCAAATGAAATTAAACGGGTTTAATGTTGTGCAACATAAGATTTATTCCTCCACATTTGAATGAGAAATTAAAAGGTATGTGGATTCCATGAAAGATTTCACAAATGTTCAATATGCGCACCGTCTGGGACACAGCACAAATCAAGTCGGTAGTCCAACTCCTCCCAAACACGCTGCAGGATCTCTTGGGTAACAGTCTCCAGTGCGGTAGTGATTCTCTGTTCGAGTTCTTCTAGGTTTGCAGGAAGAGGAGGGACATAGACTAGGCCTTTCACATAGCCCCAGAGAAAAAAAAATCGCAAGGTGTCAGGTCAGCTGAACGTAGCGGACATTTCAACAACACATTGTCTTCATCCCCAGTTCGGCCGATCCATCTCCTCCTAGATTGTCATTGAAATAAGCCGGCACAGTGAGCTTCCAGTGAGGTGGAGCTCTGTCCTGTTGAAAAATTAAGTCTTCATGTTCATTTGCAATGAGTTCATCCATTAGCCAGTTCTGAAACATTTGCAAATAAACATCGCCAGTCATATTTCCCTGAAAGAAAAATAGGCCATGACGATGCTTCTCGGAGATGGCGCAGAATACATTCGCTTTTGGTGAGTCCCTCTCATGCTTAACTGTGGCATGGGGATTTTCTTCGCGCCAAATGCAAAACATTATGCTTATTGACTTTGCCATTCGTATGAAATGTGGCCTCATCACTGAAAACATGACGTTCCTAGAACTCGGCTTCTTCAAGTTTCTCTTACATATCAACACAGAATTGTTTGCACTACAACTAAGAAAATAAAGGCCATCAGGTGTACTGTTGGAGGATTTCAGGAAGCATGGAAGTTTTGAAGGATGTAGTATCTCGACAGCTAACAACTGATGCGGGAAGTTTATTCCATGCTTCAACAATGCTTAGCATGAAAAAATATTTCCGAAAGTCATGGTCACTGGGTTGTCTTTTTTAATTTTGTAAGCATGTCCACGAGTGTTAGACATATGGAATTTTAAAAAGGTGCCCTAGATTGTTGCTGATAATGAATAATCTTGTGGGTGTCTACTAAGTGAGTTGCCAAACGTCTGAGCTTCAATGTGTCCATGCCCAGGGAATGAAGACGATCAGAGTATGGTAAATGCCTAGTGTAGGTTTTGTGAAAGGTGAGCACGGTAAAATATTTATTTATTCATATCTTCTTTTATTTATTTTATGGTTAGCACCTATGTATTTTTGGCTGGATTGTGAATATTTGCGTGTGGGTGTAGTGAGTGTGTGTCTGTATATATATATATATATATATATATATATATATATATATATATATATATATATATATATATATATATATATATATATATATATATATATATATATATATATATAATCCACTAGTTTCACTTGTTTTGGGGATGGTGTCGCTGAAATTGCAGTCTTATGTCTCATCTACTATTCCAATAATTCGAAGAAATAATGGATTTGAGTTCTGGTGAACCAAACTTCGCCCACGCAAACACAGTATGCACACATGTGTGTTTATTAAACTAACACTTTATCCAGCGGCAAGGAACTATATACATGTATATAAATATATTCATATATGTGTGTATCTCTCTCTCTCTATCTATCTATCTATCTGTATATATATATATATATATATATATATATACATACATAGATATATACATGTACACAGACACTCATATGCACATATACAGACACATACATACACATTTATGCATGTCGATACGTATACGAACAAACATACGCTCATTGAAATATACGTAGAAACGCAATAAGTTTCGTTGATTGCAAATATCTGTACAAACTACTTCACGCAGAATTCCATTACTTCAAGTTTTGTAGGCGCTAAAAATATCGCAAAAGACGTTTGATCGTTAGACCACTTATTTGATAATTTCCGGTCGATTGAAATTTTGTGTGTTTTGTCCCTTATTTTGAGATTAATTATTTTCATTTCTTTTCTTCCTTTTATAATTTCAATTAACAACGAACAATTATTTTCAGAGTAACATATGGTATGGAAAAGATACAACATCTATGTACATATATAGATGCATAACTATATACTTTCAAAAATTCGTACATATTGATAGTATATATATATATATATATATATATATATATATATATATATATATATATATATATATATATATATATATATATATATATATATATATATATATATATATATATATATATATACATACATATGTATATATATATATACATATATATGTATGTATATGTATTCATATGTGTGTGTATGTATATGTATCTGTGGGTAAGTATACATGTATACATACACACGCATATATATATATATATATATATATAGTTAAATATATAATATAAGTATTTATATATAAATAATATGTATATATATATATATATATATATATATATATATATATATATATATATATATATATATATATACAGATATATGCATATATGGGAACAGGACGTCACCAACAGTAAACAACATGAAATACGAAAACAAATGAGTTCAATACGTGAACAATGAGAGAAAAAATGGAAAACACAAGTAAACACAGAGAAACGACCCTTCATCTGTTGCCGGTTGTCAATCTACTCCTCATTTCGAGCATATGCATATACATATATACATGCATGGATACAGAAACACACGCAGAAAAGCACACACACTCGTTATATGTATTGTCACCCATTGAATCACCCGTGAAGCTTAAGAAGCCGTGAGCTGTTAGAATACATGAATCTATACTGTTGAAATATATCATTGGTTAAGAGCCATAACTGTGTTTACCTCGAAGATTAATTGTTGTACCCAAACATAACATATAATCTAGTCTTGCTTGTATTTGCCGTCTTCAACCTTGTTCAAATGATATCTACAAAGCATGAGACCTGAAAATTTTAAGCTCATTCTAGCGATCAGAGTGAAAAGGCGCAAAGTTTGTTTCGAATAATCTTGACTATTTTCGATAAAACAAATATGAATAAAATATCTAAGTGTTAATAAATCAACTTGGAAGTTTAATCATATTATTTAATTATGAGGAAGTGTGTAGCGATGAACGGAAGATAAGTTGGAAAATGTGGGAAATAGTACGAGATAAGATTAGCTATGCTAGTTTTATCCAAACTATTTTTGTGATTTCTGAGTGACATTGGAGGAGTATGTTTATCAGGTTTGACACTGACCATCTGCCAAATTGTAGTAAATTTTTTACTGCAGAAACACTCACACATACACACGCACACGAATACACCTACTCGCACGCACTCAAACACACACACACACACACACACACACACACACACACACACACACACACACACACACACACACACACAAACACTCACACACAGCACACATGATACTCTAATGTTACAAGGTTTGGCACTTCAGAGCATAAAAATTTTGGGGGAGAACTCAAATAATTTGTTTGTCTAACTATGAGCATTAGTTTAACTGGTGTGCCTTTGAGTTGTTGATCTAGGATTACTCGAGTGTATGTAAGTTTAACAATATCTAAAACTGATTTATTTAGTTCAATGTATAAAATCCATGTTAGATATTCAGATTTACGTAGCTGTGGGTGATCTAACAGGAGCTGTTTTGATTCTTAAAACCACCTCTTGCTACAGAAATTTACAAAAGAGATGATACAAATATTTCAGTGAGATTCTCAGTTAATTCCGTTTCCGTCCCTTACTTTATAGAAGTGGTCGAAATACAAGCACGCTAGCTGCCGCTGATCGATATCCGTTTTGGTTATTGATCTTTTCCTGACAATGAACATCAAAATACGAACTTCATTTTCAAAAGTACTGTCATGTGTGTGTGTCCGTCGCACACACACAACTGAAAGCACGCTAATGCTCACTTTTGAATTATAATGTATCCCCACATTCGAATAGGTTGTTTCATTTACTCAGGTATACATGCAAGCGAAGAGAAGATTGATATGATCATGTGTGTGGAAATGGATAGCAAATTAATCTGTGCATATTCTCCCATACATCATGCCTGTGTTTGTGTGACAGGAATATAGAACATTGGCTGTTTTGGAACGTCGTAATGTAAAACATTATCTGATACACTCTGGCGAACGAAAGAAATGAAACGCCTGTCAACAAAGCGATGATATTAGTAATATGTATCCTGACATGAATTACAAGTCAAGATGACAAAGTGTCAGTTTGCTGAGATGACACATAAACCCAGATTATCAACGACAAAGCAATTTCTGACTTCATCTGAATTTATATATTTACGCTCGAAGATTTTTTGCAAATATTTTTAACACAAAAGACTACCGAATGAGGAAGATGAAATTACTGTCTCCACTTCAGAGAAAAGAATAGGTTGAATACTTTTAAAAAAGTAAGACCAATATCTAGTTACAATAAGAAATGATGTCCCAATTTCTTTATGACCAACCCTGATTGTTGGACAAGGGAGATAAATACGTATAGAAGTTTTTTTATAAATTTTAGTTACTATCTTGCAATCATTTTAATCTCATTTCTAAGTTTACGTTTGATTCTGAATGGCGTTATTTAGAACGGAATCGTGTTTATATAAACAAACATATACACAACACACACACGTGTGTGTATGTTTGTTTGTGTGTGTGTGTGTGTGTGTGTGTGTGTGTGTGTGTGTGTGTGTGTGTGCGTGTGTGTGTGTGTGAGAGAGAGAGAGAGAGAGAGAGAGAAACAGACCGACAGACAAAGACAGATAGCGGTTAGTTCACTGGAAAATTCAACTGGGAACCACAGTAATTCTTTTATCAATAAGATTTAATAACAGCATGGAGATTCTTTGAAATACTTTTAATCTTAGTATACTGACAAAATTGTTTGGTCGACATTGTACAAATTGTAACTCGGTAGTGGAAATCCTTGAGAAGATAAACAGTTATTTTTAAGTGTTACTTTGGGTTACCAAGGAGTTCGTGCAGTATTGTTTCCGGCTGAGATGAATGGGCGACGCTGTTTTGAATCTAGTGAATTGGCACGGTTGACTGGACATTAAACCTGCTTTGACAACAGTACTTTGTGTCACTGGAAACAAAAAGATACGTGAGCGTAGAAATATGCACATACAAATAATGAGTATGTAAGAGAGAGTATGTAGGATAAAGAGAGAGAGAGAGGAGAATAAAAAGAAAGGAGGATAAAGAGAGAGAGAGAGAGAGAGAGAGAGAGAGAGAGAGAGAGGGATAATGAGAGAGAGAGAGAAAGGGAAAGAAAGAATGAAAGGAAAATTAAAACGAGAGGCATCATTACATTTGGAGTAAAATAAGTCAGCGTTGAATCAGTGACGCCAAATAGGCGGCGCCCGAATGTCTAATAACCATATTGTTCTGGAAGATTAAAATAAAACTTTAAAGGTCTCCTTCCGCGGTTTTTCTGAAGTATTAATCGTGACATAAACAAAAGAAGCCATACATTTCAGAACAGAACTTCCAGCAACCCTAAGCAAGCAAAAATTGGAATCGAGGTCCGCTCCGGTAGAATTTAGTTCTCAGACAACTGAAAATAGCAGATAATCGCATGAGAAGGATGAGAATTGTTAGGACAGTGGGATCAAGCGGATTAGGTCTGGGCTATTTTCAAAGCTGCTAGATTAGTAAAGCTAGCGCAAAAGATCGACTTCTCCTCTAAAAAGAAGTGCATGCATATATAAAAGGATTAGGGGCTATAAAACTGCAATTCATCAACTGGCCTGTACAATCTGCTGAGTTGACAGTTCAGACACATGAGTCACAATAAGACACTTTATCAATCATGCCAAAACTTCACAGGTGGGAGGTGAGCAAAAGGCTCTTTTGTCTAATGTTTGCTGGAAAAGTATCCTTTTCAAAAAATTAATGCCGTTGCCTCAAGACATGACCTACACCCACTATCACTGGAAGCTTGATCAGTTACTCAAGGAAACTGCATAGATGTTCAGTACAGCCGTTCAGTCCAGAGAATACCAGGTCACGTAGTAAAACCACACTTTTTCCATAAGTGAAGAAGAGTTTAGGTCACTGCCACATATATAAAGCCGGGCCTACTTTTCAGAGCGTAAGAACGGTAAGCGAAAGTAGATGCCGTAAACTAACCGCAATCCTCATAGCACATCGTATGAATATCTCCTCACCAGGACTGCTGATGCGTTTGTGTGTTTGTGTTTGTGTGTGTCTGTGTCTGTGAAATGCATTTTGTGGGATATTGGAAATCTAGTTGTAAGTGGTTTGTTATAACAGAGAAAAACTTTAAGAAAGAACCGATAAGAAAACTGTTATACAAAATTAGAAGGCTTTCCGTGATTTCATTAATATTTCGTTAATATGAGAAGCAATTCAAGACGCTAAAAGTTGTTTTCGGTGTCAGACAACAACTTACATACATTTGTTTCTCTGTTAAGATGAATTAAGAGTTTGGTACAATGCCAACAGTTGCAACAACGTAAGACAGAATTTCGAATTAAAATAAAATACATAAAGAGTTTCTCAGGTGGATATTTTCAAAATTGCTTATCGATTTTCTGACAGATTTTAATTGGTCATTAATTTAGTGCGGGTGATGTCGGTTGTAATGCTTGAGGTACCAGTTTTTTTTTTTGCACACACGCGCGCACATATATCTTTTGTCATAAAAAGTGGTTGGACTGCGGTCACACTGCAGTCATGCTGGAGCAATGCTTTGAAGTGTTAAGTCGAACAAATCGACTCCAGGACATATTTTTAAGTTTGTTACTTATTCATCGCTTTATTTTACTTCAGCTATTATTTTACGGAAGCGTAAACAAACCAAAACCGGTTGCGAAGCGTTGTTTGGTCGATGACATCAACACAGAGACATACACACGCATATATACGAGGGAGTGCTGAAGAGTTCCTGGCTTTAAGGGTATGGCGAAAGACCTGGTTGGAGGCTCGAACTTCGAATTTTTTTGAAGGGCTTCGAACAATTTAAGGATCACTGCAATAAGTCTGTCAATATGAGAGGGCAATATGTTGAATAAAATCACAATTAACTGATCCTCCAATATTTTCTTTTATCCAAAGCCAGGGTAAATTGTCATCATTTTATATTTTTAATGTCGGGAATGCACATTCTTTGTTTTTGATTTTGTCCATTACACAGTTGGGCACCATCTGTGAGAACAACGGCACTATAACACAATTCACTCTGCCAGAAATTTGGAAACGACACGAAATTTTAAAAACGTTAAATTTTGCAGTTTGACCATCTTGAAAACTGAGTATAAAAATGAAATAACAATGCTGAGAGAATTCCAAAGTTCGAATGACTATCATTAATTTAATAACGGCAAAACTTTTAACAGTAAATTTGCATTTCATAGCAAAACTCTTGCGAAACTTAAAAGGATTTGTGTAGTACTAAGCGTGATGGTGCAAATTATTCACACGCATTATTTAATATAGAAATAATTTTTAACTTGCATTGAAATATAGCTATAACTACTCCGAAAATGATATTCCTTGACTCAATCTTTATTTCTAGATAAAGGGCTTAGACTGGAAAACTAATTTTTGGAAAAATGTCGATTCTTATTACTTCACGTATATTTAGAAATAACGTTTTATCCGGTAACATCGTATTACATCACATACTTCAAATTCTGCTTCCAGTCGTTAATTTTCTCCATACCGGTTTATTGTGATTAATAGAACAATAACATACTTCGAATATATAGAATAAGCTGTAATGTTTGTGTCTTCCTCATGAAATGAATTTGCCTTCAACAATTGCTTCATGAATTACTGTAGAATTATTTTCCTATGTTATTCGTCACGATATTATTTATTTATTATTTAGGCTTATATTTAAAAAGAAAACTCATGGGAAAAGATTCTGACACACACATACATATATACGACGGGCTTCTTTCAGTTTCCGTCTACCAAATCCACTCACAAGGCTTTGGTCGGCCCGAGGCTATAGTAGAAGACACTTACCCAAGGTGCCACGCAGTGGGACTGAACCTGGAACTATGTGGTTCGTAAGCAAGCTACTTACCACACAGCCACTCCTTGCTTTCTAGAATTTTCTGTTTTTAGATATTTTTACTTGATACATAAAGATAAAGTATAAGTGAGAAAGTTCTATTCAAATTATCTCCAACACATACATGTTCTTATGACATGGAACTACATGAATAAAAGTCAAAGTCGATTTAACGATTTCAGAACGACATTTTGTTTGCTGGCAAACTTATTCTGCAAATAGTTGCTTTGTAATATACTTTCTTTCAGATATCAGATTTAAGATAAATACCCTTTACGATTTACTAACCGATAAAAAGTTGTCTCTGTTCTCTATATAGACTAATTTCTAATTTCGTCAATATTGCAAAGTGCACCGTATCCTCTTCGAATTTCAAGTATCTCTCTTCAACAACAACTGAATTGCAAATTCTTTTACCAAACCATTAGCTTTACAGGGAAAGAAGAAAAAGTATCATGTTTATACACGGCTACACAAATAGAATCTGAAAACGAAGTCTAAATTTCTGGAATCGGAAAGCGACGTTGGCAAAGTTAGTTTCCTGCCAGCAAAAGAGTGAAGGAAAAAAACTGAACAAAATGTTTTTGATAGTACCATTATACATTATGTTAGTAGATTATAACCCTTCCTAGGTTCATTTTATAGTGTTTAAAGTATTAGACTAATATACTTATATACTAATGTTCATAATCTATCTATCTATTTATTTATCTACCACGCCTTCTTTGCATATCTATATATATATGTATATGTATATATTCTTCAAGTGTAGAAAATCCTTGTTGAACGGGGATCACACTGGAATGTGGGTGTGGCGGAAAGTAAATTATAATCCAGATAATAAGAGGACAAAGAAATTCTTTAAACACATCTTTAATAATTCAGTGTTATTGTTCCTGTAACAATTTTGCTTCCGATGCCATTTTACGCAATAATTCGAAGTGGAAAATTTATGTTATATATATATATATAATTATCAAGAATAGCTGCAATTAACCTGCCTGCTGCAGTATCAAAGTATCGAATTATAACTGAAACTATAACGATCTTTGCAACAAGTTAGATTTAAAGATCTGGTGGACGATTTAAATCGAGCTTAGGAATAATTCTACTAGTTAAGAGCAGAAATCGTCCATCTGACTTCCGTTTGTTTAAATCTACTAAATTTCACCAGCAAGCGATGGATTTACCTAAGGATACTGAAACATACTTCTTACTACCCACCCGTATCTGCACATGCAAGATTGATTTCAATGACATTTCATCTCTTACAGTATTATAAGAAAATAGTTAATTGCTTTAGAAACAGCAGATTCCATATTGTTAAGCAACACGATGTAAATTATCGTCCATTGTGCCTCCAAGTTTCTTTATGAAATTTAAGACTTCTAAGTAGCCACAGACATCTCGTGTTTTTCTGTCACATATTTATCTCATGAGCTACTTTACAACACATTATAATTAGTTTTAGCTTAGATAGGTTAAAAGATTACTGCATCTGTCAAATAAGATGTCATTTGTAACACAGTGTACAGTGTCCTTGAGTAAAACACTGATCTCCTTCAAAGTTTCTCGACACTTTGCGAATATATCTAATTACATAAAGTCGGTTTAAGTATCAATACATATATACAGTTTTCTTCTGCGACAAAGTTTCTATAATAGCATCAGCTATGTTTACACTTTGTGATTTATTTTCCTCGTGGCAGACAGTTCTTTGGTAATTTTTTTTTTACCCTGCGCAGCTGAAGAACATTTTCAGGAGAGTGAATTTTATTTATCCTGTTACTATTCTCTTTGGTTGTTTCTGCTGCTGACGCATTAACATGATTCCTTCTCTTTATTCTCTACATTATTGATTCTATAATGTTTAAGTAGTTGATTAGGCGTTCGTTTGGTCTTATAGAATGCTACAGTTGTTCTTTGTTTTGTCTTTTGGATTTTAGTTTTAAAAAAATCTTTAGAGCATTCACATAATCTCTTTCATATTTCGATATTCACCTTTCAAATTCTTGTCTTACAAATAAAATATAAAATAGTAAGATAACTGTTGACCGTGAATTCTTTTCATAAGCATCATCAGAGACGCTCTGTGATCACGTCTCACAACATGCGCTAAGAATCGTGGTTAGAATCTCCCTAAATTCTTATCCAATCGCCTTTGAAAGAAAGAACAATTGACTAAAGTAGGCAATGGCTAATTTACTCATTGTTTTATATTAAAATGGAATGTCTATACCTGGGTCATTCTTGACAGTAAATCTGCATCATATAGAGCAAAATAACAACAACAATAACAATAACAAAGTTATCTGGAAGCTTTACTTTCTTTTGTGTGAAACTGTAATATCCCGTGGAGAAACAATTGCGGAATAGACAGCCAACTATATCAAGCACACCCGAAATTTCGAAAACGTATTAATAAACCCGGTAATCAGAACATATAAATGAAGTTACATGCATAAAAATGGAATATGTTCAAGCATTGCTGATGGCAGTGATATTTTGGTTTCAAATATTGGCCTAAGTCCAGCTATTTCGGTGGAGCGTGTAAGTCAAGGCCATCGACCCCATTGATCAGGTGATACCTATTTTATCGAACTCAAACTTATAAAAGGCAAAGTTGACCCCAGCAGGAGTGGCTGTGTGGTAAGTAGCTTGCTTACCAACCACATGGTTCCGGGTTCAGTCTTACTGCGTGGCACCTTGGGCAAGTGTCTTCTACTATAGCCTCGGGCCGACCAAAGCCTTGTGAGTGGATTTGGTAGACGGAAACTGAAAGAAGCCCATCGTATATATGTATATGTATATATATATGTGTGAGTTTGTGTGTCTGTGTTTGTCCCCCCAACATCGCTTGACAACCGATACTGGTGTGTTTACGTCCCCTTAACAGTAGCGGTTCGGCAAAAGGGACCGATAGAATAAGTACTAGGCTTACAAAGAATAATTCCTGATGTCGATTTGCTCGACTAAAGGCGGTGATCCAGCATGGCCGCAGTCAAATGACTGAAACAAGTAAAAGAGTAAAAGAGTATTCGAACCCAGAGCGTAAAGTTGGAAGAAATAGCGTTACGAATTTTTCCGGCGAGGTAACGATTGCGCCACTTCACCGCCTTATGGTGGTGATATACTGACAACCGGTCTCTCAGTTAATACGTATTTGCTTCAGCTTCTGCATACACATCTCTTATTCGTGTTGAAGTCGTTTATTTAGTAGATAACTGTCAAAGATAATTTACCGTCGTCTCTGGCCATGTAATTAGGGCGAAGCTGGAGAGATGATTTTTGCTGTTATTGTACATTAACGTTTAATGGAATTCTTGTAAATACAAATGATATCTCTAAATCCATTGAACCATAGAGTGGTTATTCGCCATCTAAGGATAAGGAGCGACGAACGGTTAATAACATGTCTTCTTTAGCGTCAAATATTCACCTTTCATTAATATGTAAATTTTACTTTATAATGCAACCAAATGAAACCCAATCTGTTTTATAGGTGAAAAGATTCAGGGAATTTTTCAAAATGTATTCTTGATGCACTGAGCACTGATGTGTTTGTGTTTGTGTGTGTGTGTGTGTGTGTGTGTGTGTGTGTGTGTGTGTGTGTGTATGTGTGTGTGTGTGTGTGTGAGAGAGAGAGAGAGAAGGCGCATGGCCCAGTGGTCAGAGCGTTGGACTCACAGTCATGAGGTAGTGAGTTCGATCCTGAACTGGGTTGCGTGTTGTGTTCTTGAGCACGACACATTATTTCATGTTGCTTCAGCTCACTCAGCAGTAGAAATGAGTTGTGACGTCACTGGCGCCAAACTTTCTAGGTACAATTCCACAGTCATTCATGACTGAAAGGGGCCTTTACCCTTTGTTCATACATACCTACACACACACACACACACACACACACACACACACACACACACACACACACACACACACACATATATATATATATATATATATATATATATATATATATATATATATATATATACATATATATATGTATATATACACACATATGTATGTATATATATATATATGTATGTATGTATATATGTGTGTATATAGACATATATGCATCAAAATTGAGAGATTGAGGGGATGGAGCAGATAGAGTCCAGTCTACACATGCTTCCTGGCTAGTAGATCCTCTGATGTTATAATTATTCAGGGATGGGTTCTCACAGCGAGCTACTCGTCGGGAGCTGAACACTTCAGTATGTTTATTTGAAACAATCAAGTGGTTAATAAGTCTCGAGTAAATGGACCACCTACGTGCCTGTCTACTGAAAACTACGGAGGATAGAGACAAAATCACTTGTCCTAGAATTCCTGGAGCCTAGGATGATTCGGGATCTGTATGGTCCTTTAGTTGCTCCTGAGCGTGTTTTCCCCCATTGTTGTTGTTGATGTTTTCGCTGTTGTTTTTGTTGTTGTTGCTACTGTTGTTGCTGTTGATATTATTCTGGCAGTGGGTGGGCAGAATAGAGTGTCGCAGTATTTCTTCCGGCTCTTTTACATTCTGAAAACAAACCCCTCCAAATTCAACATTGCCTTTCATCCTTCCGAGATCAACGAATAAAGTTTGAGGGGAGGTCTTTCCTCGATACTATCGCCCCCTATGGTATCGACTAGTCCCCTCCCCTCAAATCTGATGGCCTTGTGCCTAAACCAGAAATCATTATTAAATGTAATATTCTGAAAGTACTTGGTTTCACTTTATATGTATCTATGTAGTTATATGCATTTTCCTAAGTATATTTATGTGGGAACCACAAGTTTTTGAAGACTTCAACTGTCAAGTAATTTTATCGGGATTTGTAATCGGATTAAATACATTTTACAGTGTAATCTTGTTCTTCTTATGTCTTGTATTGATTTTGTGCACACAGTTTCCTATTTCTCTTTTTCTCGTCCATCTTCGCCTTTGTCTCCCACTTCACCTTCTCAACACCCTTATCTCCCCTTCACTCATTAACCGTTTCGCGGTCATTCTGAGGCATATCCATCTACGTAGTCGTGAATATTGCTGTCTAGGACGACTGGAAACGTTTCGTCTAATACTGTAATACCAGTACAAACGTAAGATATATCTCTATGAAATGGAGGAATTATCCTGATAGGACAGAAGAGAGCTTTTCATAATGTGCAGAATATGAAAAGCGAAGTTAGAAATAACATCCGTTTGGGAATTAAAATAATTGTGCAGAAAATCAAACAAAAACAACATAAAAAAAGGTCTGGTAACATTTCAAGGTTTAATCTTGGACTGTTGTGAGCTGGAACAAATCCCACAATGCATTTCTCCGACGCTTTCATTATTCTGATAATCCACAGTCGTTAACATCTAATTGAGGTACAAGGTCAGATATTTGGAGGGGGAAAGGTTAACAGATTACGTCAAATCCAGTACATAACTGGTTCTTTTATTTTTAATGGATGGACGCAAAAACAAACCTCAAGAAGGATTTGAATTCTGAAAATAAGACATGGAAGCAGTACCTCAATGTACTTTGACAGATGCTCTAACTATTCTGCCAATCCCCAATCCAGCCTCGACCCCTGTCCCTTTAATAGTTGTTTCGACTGTGGGTAGAAGTCTGACATTTTGGGGGTAGTCATTGACGATTATATCGACTGGAACTTTATTTTCTCGACCCGAAAGATGAGAAGCTAAGGTGACCTTCGCAGGATTCGAACTAAGTACGTAAAGAGCCAGCAAAAAAAAAAAAAATGCTAAGAATTTTGTCGAACGTTAACGATTCAGTTAGCTCGTCAGCTTCATCATCATCATCATCATCATCATCATCATCATCCAGTGTTTTAAATTCGGGTTTTGTCCCCGTTAACGGGGATGGCCGGATCTACCTCAATGCCATAGCAACCGCTCTCACACCATCTCGCCATCCGAGAAAGTCTCGTGATAGCAACTTCATCCTTTCAATATCTCCTTCTAACATAGGTAGAAGGTCAGAGATTACATTGAAGGGAACAATCAAGTTAAGAGGATCCCCATTACTTGGCTAATAATATATCTAATCAACTCTGGAGGGAGGAAAGACAATTTTAAATACGGTGAGATTTGAACCAACTAGGTAAATTACTGTACCTAAATACCTCGAGGTATGTTTTCCAAAGCTCTACCAATTCTGTCATTCCTACAAATAATTGATTAAATTTCGATCGACTAAAATTTCCACACAAGACAGAAGCAACCGCATACATACTGGTTGTACGTATATATAAAATGATAGTGGCGGAAAACAACATAAAAGGCATGTTTACTTGGCCAATGCTTTCCACCTCTCATTCTTCCTGCATTCCTTCCATTTCTCTTTCTCTTGCTTCTTCTACCGTTCATAGATATTATAAGTAGTTTCAAAAGAAATCAATATTTTCAGTCTCTATTTCATTTCACATATGGAAAAGACACGTCACAAATCACTTCTACTACTGTATGAATTTTTGAGTGTTGAGTCTATTAATGAAATTGAAATTATTATTATTATTATTATTATTATTATTATTATTATTATTATTATTATTATTATTATTATTATTATTATTATTATTATTGATATTCATGGTTTCAGAAATATATAATCGCATATTTTTTAAACATGGATAAAAGTGTTCAAGGTGAACAAATATATTGAAGGTTAACAAAAACGGTTGAGGAGTGTTGTGTAGTAATATTCAAGCAAGATTGTTATTATTATTATTATTATTATTATTATTATTATTATTATTATTATTATTATTATTATTATTGTTATCATAAGTCGGTGTGCTAGCAAAATCATTATCCCACAAACGAAATGCTTACCGGCGTTTCGTCCGTCTTTTCGTTCTGAGTTCAAATTCCGCCCAGGTCTACTTTGCTTTCCATCCTTTCGAGGTCGATGAAATAAGTGCCTATTGAGCACTGAAATTGGTGTAATCGACTAGACCCCTCCCCATTCTAAATTTCAGACCTTATGCATAGAGAATATAGTATTACTGTCATTAAGCGGTGGGCAGGCAGAAACGTTATGATGTCTGACGAAATATTTCGCAACATTTCGTCCGTTTTTACGTTCTGATTTGAAATGCCGCTGAAGGTCTATTTTGTCTTTCATCCTTTCGGGGCCAATAAAATAAGTACCTGTTGAACATTGGAGCTGTTCTAATCGATCTGCTCCTTCCCAACCACAAATTTTCTGCCCTTGCACCTATAGTAGAAAGGATTGTTGATAATGTATATTTTGTTGTATGTACAAGGTGTACTTTCACCACAATGTTTTATCCATACATATATAGACTATGTTAGTATCTGTTATTTATATTTTGTTAGCAACCAAGGACCGGGTCTGCTTAAGTTCTTTATACATTGACCTGTTAGGGGGAAAATTAGAACAGAAATCTGATTTTTTTTTTTTCGAAACATTAAAAAAAAAATTTTAATGCTGACGTCTTAAACAACCAGCCAATTGGAAAGTGGAGCGATCAAATTTGAAAGAAGAGGGATTAAGTGATCAATGAATTTTCCCGCTTCACAAACTTCAAATGCTAAAATATGCCTCACTGCTACTACGATGAGTGGGATCACGAATGGCGGCAGCAGCAGTTGCAAGCATAACAGCCATATTCCAAACAAGTAAAACAACCTGCCAAATTCTCCCACACGTCGTGGTGTTTATCATAACCACGTGAACAGTAATAATATTGATCACAACAGACAAAGGATAAACCACTTTCCTGCCTTTCCCGCCATCATGACCATTGTTGTGGTGGTAAACAGTGTCATAAAAAAGAAGTGGAATAACAAAGCAAGGGAAGTAGGTCGAGGCAGCAAAGAAAGCAACACCCCTCCCTCATCTCCTCCAGAGTTACTACTGCAGCTAAATTTAACACCGGCGCCACAACTACTACTACTACTACTACTACTACTACTACTACCACCACCACCACCACCACCACCACCACCACCACCACCACCACCACCACCTGAAAATTATTCTGAAATTTCTAACAATAAATCCGAGAGGGAAAAACGACATCCATGATCCTTTATTTTTCAGCGTCTCTGAGACCAGTGGGAAGAAGAGATGACGGTTTCTTAAAACTAGAAACCTAGTCCAAATACTTGTAAGAGGATGAACTACGTTAAAGTCACGCCAGGTGGCTAGGTGCTACTACTTTAACTATCATTTCTATAATGTGTATGATGTAACTATAAATTTTGTCCTAGCATTCGGTGGTCAGTGAATACATGCTATTGACAAATCTCAAGGAAGCTGAAACCTACATCTAGTTTTCTCGTCACAGCTTCTGGGTGATTTTCGTCTGCTACCGATATATTTTTTGTTATTAAACACAGTACGTCCATAACAGATACAATCTCTTGACGAATACTGCAGTTAGGTTGCTTTTCCATGTTGCATTAGCATTAACAATGATATATAGACGCCTATTTTAATTCAATCTTACTTTCGTTGCATATAACGGATTATTAATTTTATATTTATTAGAATATATGCAAATAAACAACTTTCTAGCATGGAAATGATGAATCAGAAGAACTAAAACATGAGTATAAAAAAAAACTAGCAGCTTTCTTGTGAGAAAATTCAGTTTTAATTCCTCACTGTAAGGAATCGGTATATTGTAAATCAATGACAATGCATAAACTTTAAATTATTATTTGAAAATGTCACATGAATGTATTTAATCATATTAATGGCACATGTTTTTTAAGGCAGTGACCTGATTGATTCTCTAGAGCTCCAGAAATATTCCTTGCATTATTTGTCCCAATACTTTATGATATGAGTTCAAATCTTGCTGGGAGTCAATAAAATGAAATACTAATCAAGTAATGGACGTTGATGATATCGACTTATCCCAAATTCCAGGGATAACTTTTTGGTTATTTATTTCGTAATTCCATCTAGAATACAGGATCAACAGCATTATTATACCAAAAATACGTAAATACGTCCATTTTATTTTTGACATTTCCATCATTTTATCATAACACAGACACCATCTTGTGTTGTTAGAGTAGCACCTGTATCATTCTGGATTTACGCTTAAGTTTATTTAAATATAGGGACTTGGTGTGGAATCTTGTTTGTAAGTTGATCTCATGGTTTCAAGACTTATTATAAAATTCGAAAAGTAGAGTAATTTTCCGAGTTTGGATTCTAATTTTTTTTCAAATCTGAATTGCTTTTCATATTAGATATAATTGTATAGGAGACACGAACATACACGACATCTCCCCTCACACACACACAAAATATACACATATGTTGACATACACACACTCACACGCACACATTCAGTCACACAGACACACGCATGTATGAATGCATGTATGTATGAATATGTATTCATTTATATGTGTTTTAAAACTTATTTCGAAATTGGAAAAGTAGAGTATTTTTACAAGCTTGGATTCTAAAATATTTGAAATCTTTATTGCTTTTCATATTAGATATAACTGAATATGAGATCCATATGTATGTACGAATATGTATGTATACATATATATATATATATATATATATATATATATATATATATATATATATATATATATATATATATATATATATGTATATATATATATATATATATATATATATATATATATATATATATATATATTTATATATATACATATATAGAGATATACATATATATATATATATATATGTGTCTGTATGTATATGTGTATATATATATATATATATATATATATATATATATATATATATATATATATACACATATATATGTGTGTATGTATGTATATATATATATATATATATGTATATATATATATATATATATATATATATATATATATATATATATATATATATATATACATATTCGATCGTGCGTGTGCGTGTTTGTGTGTGTGTGCGTGTTCGTGTGTGTGTGCGTGTGATTATCTGTTTAGGTATTCGTGGAAGAATATGTATTAACTCTATTTTTCGTTTTACGTATAAAAAAAAATTCAAGACGAAATCTCGTATTGTTCATGTCACATATATATATAATTAAATATATCTAAATGCTGTCTATGAGACGAGCATTGGATATAGTTAAACAATAGATTATCAGGGGCCTTGTTGGAAATGCCATATCGTATTTTATGTGTATAAAGCTGCACATTATTCCTGAAATGCCTGAGATCAATACTCATTGGAATTTCTATTGTTGGGAATATATATCGATACTTATTTCAATTTATCGTGATATAAATATCTCTCATATCTTTCCACCAATCCGGGACGTGTGTAGAGATATGGCTGTGGTACTGCTTCTAAAATTTCATTTGTTGCTGTTGTTATTATTATTATTATTATTATTACTATTATCATATTTTTTTGATAATCGTATTTCAACCATTATCGTGTAAAATGCCCTGCAATTGTATTTAAGTATTGATTTTCCATTTATTTATTTCTCTAAGCATTCAGATGCTTTCATAATTCGGAGGAGTGTTGGAAGAATTTGAAAACTAAATAGTTTGGACTGCCTTTCTCTCTTGCTAAAGTCACTGGTTCTAATCCTTGCATGATATCTTTTCCCTTTAATCCGTATGATGTTGATAAATTCTTTAGTATTCATGTACTGGTGGTGATTATTTTTTTGATCGATACATCATTTATGTATATATTTTTTTGATCGATACATCATTTATGTATATATTTGTATTTTAGTATCCACTTTTTTAGTGAACATCATTTGTTTACAGCATCATAAATTACCTTATTATTTCTTAGCACGTAAAATCCTGCTTTAAGCGATAATGTTAATCTTTCACGCATATCATATTTTTCATATTTTCTACTACAAAAAGATCATATTATAATACTATCTCGTGTTATCAAGAGGTCATGCATTTTGGGAAGAGAGAAATCGATGAGATCGAACCGTACACATGAAACCGACTTATTTTAAGTATATCGACTGCTGAAAACATGGCAGGTAAATTCCACTTAAGTAAGTAACATTGAAAGTGGTGGAAGCTAAGCTCAGATCGTAGAGTGACGGAGATACTACAGGATATTCTTTTCTACTCTAGACACAAGGACCAAAGTTTTGTGGGGAGAGGCCAGTCAATTAGATCGATCGCAGTACGCAACTGGTACTTAATTTATCGACTCCGAAAGGATAAAAGGCAAAGTCGACTTCGGCGGAATTTGAACTCAGAACGTAAACACTGGTAAGCATTTCGCCGGGCGTGCTAACGTTTCTGCCAGCTCACAGCCATAACACTACAAGATATTGTATGCGACATTGTACTGCTTTCGCTAATATGTCATAATACAGAAGCATGTAAAATAATAACTACGATTTAGACAGTAAGCAACTTACGCATTATTTGTCGTTTGCAGTATGGAGGAAAAATTCTCATTTAAGTACTGCTCTGTACACTCCTCGGATGTCTCCTGTGCATGATGTCTTTAAACTTCGGGTATTATTTATTTTTCCAATCGCTACGCCATTGATTTTATCAACAAGCCCTGCAAAATAGATTTATCGACGGCTAAATCAAACCGACTTAAAACACAGACTCAGTGGAGAATATATAAGAAAATAGCAATAGAACTCAGGAAATATTAAGTATTTTCTATTATTTTAGTGTGTGTGTGTGTGTGTGTGTGTGTGTGTGTGTGTCTCATTTCTACATGTGGTGCCCATACTATAATAACACAATGTATGTATGTATGTATGTATGCATTTGTGTATCTATGCTTGTACCCCACCACCACCATCGCTTGACAACCGATGTTGGTATGTTTACGTCGCTGTAGCCTAACGGTTTGGCAAAAGAGACATATACAATATGTACTAGGCTTACAAAGAATAGGTCACACGGTCGATATCTTCGACTAAAGGTGATGCCCCAGCATGGTCGCAGGCAAATGCCTGAAACAAGAAAAAAGAATATAGACCTCATTAACAGAAATCATAATCAAGCATAATTCATAACAAGGAAAAAATCTTTAACTGGTTTTCTAAATCTAGATAAAGATACTGCCTTTACTTACGGAAAATCGCACAAATATTCCTCGAAGTTATTTGCTTTAACTATGAAACTGAGTTTCTGGCGATTCTCATTTCTCATGTATAACATTTATGTATCGCAGCGTACAGTTACATTACATCTTGACCTGACACAAAAGACCGTAGTAAGTATATTCTGCAACAGGATTTCATTTCTTTTATCATAGAATATAAAGAGTAATCTAAACTTTTAGAGCGTAACAAACCGAAGTATTTTTTAATGTATATCAATGAAAACATTTGTCAGCATAAAATTTGAATTTGTCTCATGTAACGTTGTAATCTCATTTGCAAATACTTTCAGTGTGCTTATGTGTGTTTCTGCTTTTATATAAACGTATTAAAATGAGAAATACAAATCAAATCTGTATGCAGTTACGCAAATTAATCATTTACTAGGATGTATTCATGTTTTAACATTTGCAGTTGTATTTACCTATTGGGAAAGTGAAGGTAATTTTGGCGCTGAGAAAACCTTTAATCGTTACAATCTCAACGGAATTTATCTCACTTCAAAATTTATGATATTGACCAGCGGCACGCAACGTTTGCGTATCAAAACAGCTTGTATGTTAATGATTTATATATTCTTTTTTTAAGTTTATATATTTATATTTGTTTTGCATGATTCTTGATGTGAAATCCATCAGTTGAAACAAATATTGTCATATTTCGGGATGGTCAAACTTGCCAAAAAAAAAAAAAAGGAAGCAAAAAAAAAAAAATACACGCGCAATATTTTCATTCTTTACGTCAGCTGCATTATGGTTTTTATTTTAGTATCCTTTGTCTGAAATCTTTCATCACACTTCCTGTGACCTCTTCAGCGACTTTCTGTCTCACGTGTCCCTTCAACAGGAGCACCTCGAAATATAAGAAGATTTAAATTTGGTTATGAACACACCAATGCCATATTTATGTAACGGATATAACAGAAGCATATATATACCACACACGTATGAACAAACACAAAGAAAATCACAGATACACGCAGATATGTATGTATGTATGTATGTATGTATGTATGTATGTATGTATGTATGTATGTATGTATGTATGTATGTATATAAATGGAACAAAAACGCAATAGAGGACAATAAAACATTCG
Organism: Octopus bimaculoides; assembly: GCF_046866305.1. Taxonomy (NCBI): domain Eukaryota; kingdom Metazoa; phylum Mollusca; class Cephalopoda; order Octopoda; family Octopodidae; genus Octopus; species Octopus bimaculoides. Next base: position 7,142,719 of record NC_142934.1, on the reverse strand, counting down.
GACAGATAGACTATACAAAGCGGTTTCGGGCGGTTACACGTTACACTAGACATGGTTCGATCTGGTTGCCCCCTTTGTAAGAAATCTAGCGAATGTGTACGGCAACAAAGACAAAAAACGGAGAACTTGGTACACAAAAAGACAAAAAAAAAAACGAAGAACATGGTACATAATTACGAATACAAAAAACAAGAAAATAACAGGTGTCTTTCGACTGAGAACGAATCAAATTGAGCTGGCGTGTATGAAGTGAAAGCCTAAAGGCAGGAACGTGGGAGATGGACACAAGAGGTGTTGGCGGTCGGCAGTCAGACCAAGAAAGAAAGATCATGGCTGGCCGGACACCAGTCACGTGGAAGGAGGAAGAGAGAGAGAGAGAGAGAGAGAGAGAGAGAGAGAGAGAGAGAGAGATAATTATGCGGATAAAGAAATTGGATGTAGTAAATATGTATATATGTATACATGCAACACGTTTTGCATAATTGTCTCTATATCCTCTCAACCTGATCCCATTTATAACCATTGGCATTCATCCCCTATTAAGACAGCGGATTCTAAGTATGAATATTTTGAGCGCTGCTGTCTTCTACACTAAGAATCTCTGGATCTCATCTGTGGAATGTGTGTGTGTGTGTGTGTGTGAATGTATGTATGTATATATTATTTAATAAACACATATATGTTTTCATGAGCTACTAGTAGTTTCATGTCATGAAAACATCTCAGTCAGCATTTTTAAAACACATCTTGTGCCTTCACGCAATCCCCAGGCTATGCCCACTTGGCATAGCAAGCTAAGACACTTGTTTCACCTTGTTATGCCATGTGGGCATGGTCCCAATCTAATGCCTGAAACACCCAAAAGGTAAAGGATAAAAGATATGGTGCTGATGTGGCATTGATCCATTAGAGGCCAGCAATCCGTTAGAGACTAGTGAAGTGAATCTATAACCTCTTATAGTTTAAGACCATGCTGTGTAGAGAAGAGACATATCCTTCTTGAGGTGCTACCGTTGTACTTTAACCTGCTTTGGTCGGCAGCAGACCTGAAGAGATGAAGCAACGAAACAATGCAGCGTGGATATAGTGGGGTTATACCCTAATGAAAAACCGCACTAATGGGATTGGTGCCCACTAGTGGAACAAGAGCCACAAGACGTCTGTGTTTGTGTATGTTTGCATGTGCGTATGTGCGTGTCTGTCTATAGATAAGGATGTAGATAGATATGTATAGAAAAAATCATGAAAATCTAATATATTACACAAGGAACACAATATACAAAAGTACAAAGTGTAAATATGAATTCACAAAGAGATAGCAAATTGAAAGATTTCATTGGATAAAGAACATCACATTATGCGCTGCAGAATAAATAATATTACATTTCTCAATCTAGGTCATGTATTTCATCATGTTTCTTTATGTCTATATTTATCTAAATAAATTATTATCGATATATTCATATTTTGATTTCCAAATATCAATGTGCCCAGCAAAACATATTTGTCTTCCACCATTAGATTTTTTGTATCGTTACGTAGGGAGAATATCAAATACAAACATATATATATATACAACACACACGCACACAAACATACATATATATATATATATATATATATATATATATATATATATATATATATATATATATATATATGTATGTTTGTATTTGATACATACATGTACACGCATGCGCACGAACACATATAAGTGTATATATAGATCTATATATACATATATGTACACCTGTATGTGTATGTATAGAGTTATTCATATATACATATATAGGTGTGTGTGCGCGCGTGTGTGCGTATGTGTGTATGTACGCATATGTGTGCGTATACATACGTAAGTATACATTTATATCTGTGTATATAATCGAAATCCTTAACAATACATCAGCACGCAAATACCACCATATAAATTACTACATTCGTATATACGCCAGCGTATAAATATATGTTATACGAGCCTATGCTTTGGTATTTATTTATACGCAATACGCATATAATCATATACATGTATATACATATACGTATACTCATATACGTATATATATGTAGATGTGTCTGTAAGTGTGTGTGTGTGTCTGTACGTGTGTGCGTGTCTGTGTGTATTTCTGTGTGTACGTGTGTATGTGTTTATCTCTGCATGAGCATTTTTATTTGTACCGCTCCAAGACACCAAATACTTCTATTTATTACCTTCACATTGCTGTTTTATTTTCTGTTTCCATTCAGCGAGTTTTTAATACAATGTAACATATTATTGCTTTGATTTTCGATGTTTTACGTTAACAAAATTTTATTTCATTCATGTTAGCATTCAAGAGATTCTTTATTTCCCGTTCGCCCTGTAATTTTCATTCGTTGTCAATACATAATATCTTCAGCAACGAATTTCTAAAATCTAAAATTCAATGTTATATATTCACGTGCACTTACAAATATACGTAAGAACCTATGAATATATGCATGACTTACACGCATGTATGTATGTATGTATGTCTGTGTATATGTATATCTTTTTTTTCTTCCATCTGTTTCACGTGTTGGTCTGCAGTCATGCTGCGGTACCGTCTTGAAGAGTTAAGTGGAACAAATGAACTGCAGTACTTAATGTTTTAAAACCTGGTACATATTCTATCAGTTTCTCATGCCGCATCGCTAAGTTAGGAGAACGTGAACGAATAACAAACCAAGACAGGTTGTCAAAAGTTTGTGACTAACATCCCCAGCACACATGTATTTATGAATACATACATACATACATACATACATACATACATACATACATATATATATATATATATATAAATGGAGTTAAACGCAGATGTTATTCAAATTCTTTTACTTCCGACATATGTTTCGAAGACAACATTGGTTTATTATACACATACGTATATATACATATATATATTATATACATACATAGTCGGTGAGTGACAGCACATCATGAGCTAAAGTATGATAGTCTCTGAATGTTTCAACGATCACTATGGGAATCGAAACAGCGCCTCTGATTTGAATATCAGCTTTTTAAATTCTACTTGTTATTCTCTTACAGAATTAGAGCAATGAATTTGCCGAATCGTTAAATTATCAAAGAAATACTCTTTACAGCATGTGTTCCGGACCTTTACGTTCCGATTTGAAATTCAAAATCAACTTAGTCGTTAATCCCTCTGGGGTCGATAAAATTCTTACCAATAAATTATTGTAGTCGATGAAATTGAGTATTGCACCCCCCAACCTCGAATAATTTTTAACCATTGTCTTCTGGCATAGTTTACCATCTTGCATTATTAGTTTGCTTTTGTGTTGTAAGATTGGTTTATTTTGTCTCGGATTGTGTAAATATGTGTATAATGTGTAAAGATTCGTAAATTTATATACGGATGCCGTGGATTATAAGAGAAAATAATGAATTCTAGTGCATATGCAACATCAAAAAGTTTCATATATTAACGTAACTGTGCATATATTTATATAATAGTTACAACGTATAAGAATATTTAAAGCTTGACTATGTATATTACTGCAGCATGATGTGACACTCAAAATCAAGTGATATAGGTTCGAGTGATACAGAGATAGAATTAAATGTTGCAGAAAAATCTTATATTAAACATTAGTAAAACTATTGATTATCCTAATATATAGTGAGAATTCTTCACTCATTTTCGTTATTGAGAATTATTGAAATTGTTATATACTCCCTGAACAACTGAATGGACATTTATTTGGAACAATGAATGTCTCTGGAATTTTCTCTTCGTTTTTAATACACTACAAGACATTCTGTTATTTGCACTATTAACAGGTCGCTAACTCTGGTATTTAGTAGTACACACAATGATTCCTAAGCTGAAAGGAATGAATTTTGTTTACTCCGTGTCATAAGTATCCACTTTTTAATGTCTCCATAACGCACAAACGTTTCATATTCATTAACTTTCTCAATTCACGAGTGCCTAGCGGCTTATCTGAAATATTGTTCAAATTTTGTCGAAATTTATATGTCCTTAGAAACTTTATCTTACCCAACCGAGCAATATATATAATAAATTGTGTCTCTTCCTAGCGTGAAATAGAATATTTGAAATTCTAAGCGAAAATATAAACAATACATGTCACATGAGATCGAGTAAATGGTTGTATTATTGCTCGCCCGATGAGATTTCAGCCACCATGGGCATGAATGTATAATACAATGTCTATTATCACTACACTTTATATTATTTACAATACCTAATTCAACTATAGAAACTAGCATTTAATACTTAGCAAGGTTATCTCTACAGACATTCTGTGGAAATTATAGCCAATGCTGATTTTTGTTACGACGTTTCGTATCCGAGATATATTCTACACATATTTACATACGTATATTCATATATATATATATATATATATATATATATATATATATATATATATATATATATATATATATATATATATATATATATATATATATATGCACATATATATATATATATATGCATATATGTATGTATGTATGTATGTATGTATGTATGTATGTGTAGGTGTGTGTGTGTGTGAGGCGCAATGGCAGCGAAGGTCAGCACATAGACCCAAAATGGGATTAAATGACTGTCTCAGAATTGCTCTAATACAGACATGCGATTCATTTGTTGATTGGGAGAGGGAGGTAAAAAACCAAGATAGATAGAGGAAGAGAGTACACACTGGTTGTTTGAGGTTTGAAAGAGAGAGAAAATAAAGCACGAAAAGAATAAGAGAAAGCTTGGAAGGAAGGTATCTGTGGAAAATAAGGGAGTGTTGCTTTTTGTGTGTGTAATCTGTGGAAGGAGGTGCTTGAGTCGTGCGGCCTTGGTGAGCCATCAGAGAACTCACAAGAATCGACCCATCAAAAATTGTGATATGGCTATTGTTCATAGCAGAATATGTGCCACCTATGGGAAGATGTGCCTCTCAGTTGGAGGATTGAAAAGGCATGTCAAAAGACTTCATACTGTGGCACTATGTATGTTTGTATGTATGTACGTATATGTCAATGCAATTGAAACAATTGTTGGATTTGTAAGGTGTCATCTAAAATAAAAATATGATTTTCTTCGTACATATTACTGATTGTTTTATATGTATATATATATATATATATATATATATATACATACATACATACATGCATATATAAATATGTGTGTGTGTATATATATATATATATATATATATATATATATATATATATATATATATATATATATATATATATATATATATATATATATATATATATATACATATATGTATGTATATATATATATATATATATATATATATATATATATATATATATATATATATATATATATATATATATATATGTATGTATGTATGTATGTATGTACTGACAATTGATTGATCCGTAGATTTTTAATATATAGACTTTTGCCAACAAATCTCTTTCAATATTTGAATTTTACTTTCGTTTTACGACACGAATTGCAGTCAATTACCTTGCAGCGTTCACATCATATCTGTGATTTGAGGCTATCGCCTTACTTGAAAGACACTTTATGGTTGTTCTTAGTTTTGGGATTTTTTATTTTTTTGATTTTTTTATGTCTTTCCATACAGACATATAGTTACATAGACTACACTATAAATGTTTCTGTTCATACGTTATTTTACTTCTCTCTTTCATTTTCTCCCTCTCTCTCTGTGGTTGTATACATACATATATATGCATATATATATATATATATATATATATATATATATATATATATATATATATATATACGTACATATATATATATATATATATATATATATATATATATATATATATATATATATATATATATATATATATATATATATATATATATATATATATATATATATATATATATATATATATATATATATTCGTATTTGCATCTATATTTATATATTTTTGTCAGTGTCTGCGTCTCTGCATGTATGTATCTGTGTATGTGTGTTACTGTACTCGTATATAAATATATATTTATATATGCATGCATACATACTTTTCCATGTACATAAATATACATGCAAATTTTATTATTTATCAATGTTTTTTAGATATCATTTCGGATCAGACTCAGACGTCTAACATAACAATAACATACGAATATGTGAGTCATGTTAAGACAAGGTTGATAAGTGATTCGTATGTCATGGTAAGGACACACGTCTTTAGACTTCATTTTGTGTAAGAAAATGTCCCTAATTCTCGGTACAGTAAGTGTTTGTTGGTCACACGAGTAGGTATCTGGGTACTTGAAATGTTACCAGCAGCAGGCTTTCGAAGTTTTATTACATCTCTGCGTGTATCTTCATTCGGATTTGGAAAGTTGTGTTTCCATAGATTCTTCGATATTCTTAGCTGTAACCATTCTGAAGTTTAATATAGTATTGGGATGAAATTTAAGAGAATGACTCAAGTTCCTTTGTGGCAAATGATGACGATAATGAGATAGAAGATAATGATAATGAGAGTTAATTAAAAAGATGGAGCCAGGTCTCCGGATTTTGAGTACTCTGCTCGCCGCGCGGTAGTTAACTTGTCCTCTTTTGGAGAACCTGCAGAATTTTGCTGCCTTTATATATATCTAACAAATCTTTCTAATTTTTGCACAACGCCAGAAATTTTTCGGTGAGTGGAAAATGGAGCGCATCGACCCCAGTGCTCAACTGGTACTTATTTTGTTGGCCAGGAAAGCTGGAGTGGGAACGAAAAGATTCCGAAGAAATATCACTAAGAATATTGCCCGATGATCTACCTATTTTGCCAGCTAGCCGCCTTTCATGAAATATCATCAAAATAGGATAAAAACAATTTTACATTAATTTTCAGTTAGGTGAAATGTTTTCATAACGATTTCTACTCACGAGTTTCATTTTCAGCAATTATGGAATGGCAGCCATCTTTACTGCCATTCCAGTGTCATAGCTTTATTTGGCTTTCAGTTCCAGACTCACCGAGAAAGCAACACTGAACTGAACCGGTTGTTTCAAATCATGCAATGAATTAAGATAATCATTTAGCTTCTACTAAAAACATGTACGTTATCTGTTTTTCGCTCTTTACGACAGGTCAATTATATTAGCACTTTCTACAAAACAAGTTAATTAACTAGCCTTGGAAAACATGAACATATGTATGCACATGTTCAATTATACATATGTGCAATCTTTACTTTATCTGATAGTGTAAACTGGAAATTATTATATTGTAGGCTTGTTTTACTGTCTTCAAACATGCACTGTTTAACTACAACTGAATTACAATCCTGCGAATTGAACTTCCGTAAAATAGAAAAGAATAAAAAAAAAATTATCTGTAATTTATTATCGTTGCTATATGACAACCTAATTTTCTACAGTTTCATATCTGTTAATTTATATCATAATGACATGCTATACAATATTTTTTATTTCTACAGGCAACTTGCTGCATTCTTATGGTGTACAAATTACATTGCCTAGTCGAAGCACATAAGAATGGAATCTATCCAAATCCGCATCAGAGAACAGTTGATTTTTATGTTCCGGATTCAAGTCTCTAAAACCTGCCGAAGATAAAACTATATTTCACCGTGAATGGGTTAAAGAATTTAGATTTATTGCTAAAAGCAGAAAATAAAAAGCTCATACGTTTTATGCATACTGTCGCCATGATATTAAAATTGGCACCAAAGAAAACCTTCAGATGAGCGATACACTACCACAGATAAGCTTACAGTTAATAGTCATATTGTTAATATGTTACCATTGTTGTCACTTTTCCCTACGACTCGATCAACTCAAGACTAGAAAATTGTAGCTGAAAAACTCTGTAAAGTATCTTCAATCATATGTAAGTGTTGACTGCGGAGTAAATTTAGCAAAGTGACTCATCGATAGTGAAAGATCGAACATGTAGGAAAACGAAAGCAAAAACAATTTCTGAAAGTATATTCTTGCACAGTATTCAGTACAACCATGTGGTTGTTTAAAATTGCCAAATACTTTGCAGCATTTATTTCTTAACCTTTAGTGTGATAATGATTCTTCAGAAAAAAATTTTAGTAACTTGGGAATAGTAATTCTACTTACACATCAGAGCAAATCGAAACAGAAAGAATTGGCTGCTGCCCTTCGTTTCTTTTGAGTACTTCTACGGTTAGTTATACCAACATATATACAAATATTCAGGCCTCCTTTAACACATTTAGGCATATAGATAGGGTTACACATTTATATACACAGGCATAAATACCTGTGTATACATGTGTATATACAATACTTCATATGGTTGCATATATATATATATATATATATATATATATATATATATATATATATATATACACTCTGTATTTATGTCGGTGAATATTCGTATATATAAGCATAAAAAGACATGTATATAGATGCATTTATGTGCATGTATACGCACATGCTCATACATACACGTATATATATATATATATATATATATATATATATATATATATATATATATATATATATATATATATACATACACAACTATATATATATTTATATATACATATGCATGTGTGTGTGTATGTGTGTGTGTGTGTGTGTGTGTGTGTGTGTGTGTGTGTGTGTGTGTGTGTGTCTGTGTGTGTGTGTCTGTGTGTCTATGTTTGTGTGTCTGTGTGAGTAACATAATTTCGCTTTAACAGTTATTGGAATGATAAATAACACGTAGACGTATTTCAATCTTGAAAATCTCTCATAAGACGCGAATTGCCTTATAAATATACCTTTATAGGATTTATTATATTTCAATCACGTAAATGATCCTGACATTAAGATTCTATAATTAGTAGCTTCATATTAGAGAACTGCCACACGATATTTAAACAACATCTGGAAAGTGACTTTATTATCAGCTGACCGCAGTTGGGTTATTCAGTAAAAGCTTTGTAAAGCTGCAAAGAAATACAGATTATTTATTGTTTCGAAGCAACGTCATGTCAGACCAATTAGTGACCAGGTTAATTGATATTGAATACTGTTGCTGATTGCGTATTTGTTTATCTATGAATGGTCGAATTTAGCAACTCCATTTTCTAATTGAATGAATTTCAGTTGCTTAATGCTCATACGGAGATAAATCTTTAATTGTTGTTAAGGGATATGAGAGCGGGTGTAGAGTAAGAGAAGATGGTGAGAAATAAATAACATTACGAGCAGAAACAACCGGGAAATTAGAATGTAACAGAAGAAATAAACGGAGAGCAAATTAAATAGTTAGATATAGGCAGAGTAATTAACTGGACGCTAGAAATTTGTCGAAAGACACATAATTAATAAATTAGTGCATATGTCCCTCCTGTCCGTTTGTGCAACTTGCCCGGATCAATGCAACCGTTCCTCACCAGATTTCCCCATCTTTTATTGAAGTTTTCGTATCCTCAGCCTGATATCCAATGTTTAATGACATATACACTTTCTGGTATGTCACGTTCTTTGTATGTTCATGGGTGAGTTTCCAGAGAAAGGGGATCACTGGTTGTTTCATTGCAGTTCCCTGCATCTTATTCTTTTGCTTACTGAGGTAATGATAAGAAGAGCGCTCCACAATCGCTGCTTTGAGGGTGTTGCAGTCAAGAAAAATTGAGAACTACACAAAGCATTCTCGTGTGTGTACCTTGGAGCTTCTTTTCAAATTTCTTGCTCAGTGTCCATGTGTGTGTAAAATCCCATTCATTGGGATTTGAACTTAGAACGTAAATTGTCGGAAGAAATGTCCCAAACCATTTTGTCCAGTGTGCTAATGATTCTGTTAGCTCAACGCCTTCGCTTTCAAATATTGATTCCTCCAAAATTAAATCTCTACACTTTACCAAGTAAAAATGGTATTAACAACGAAGCGAATTACGATCGTCAAGAAACATCCTAAAATGAGTGCAAATAATGATCCGAGAGAGATATTTTGCTGCACACCGAACGAGCATAGGGCAGTGGTTAAGCAGGGGCCAGCTCCCGGAACCTGTCACCAAACATGGGAGAAAGGTATTTCAAACACAAGGCAATGCTCTGCGACTGGTGGAATTATGAAGGGTCAATTCACTACGAGTTCGTTCAGGACGGTCGAACTATCGATGCCAACCCGTACTCCAAACATCTGGAATGGATGTATGCCAATTTGCAGCAAAAATACCAGGCATTGGTTAAGAGAAAGCAATTTTCACGGCAGCAAGAAATTAAGACCGAAGGATTCGGATTAAACTCCAGGCACTTAAGGGATTCGAACTGATTCCACACACAGCATATTGCCCAGATCTAGCTCCCTTGGATTATTACCTGTCCCAATCCACAGAATATTTCCTCATCTCGCGATGTTTCATCAACCAAGAGGAAGGAGGAAACTTCAGTGAGGGAGTTCTTTACCTCGGAAGACAAGAACTGGTATCAACGAGGGATCAAAGACCTTACAGAAAGACAGCTTCAGATGGTGCAACACTATGGCCTCTACTTTCAATGCTTCGCTGCTTTCGTTGTGGCTTAGAGAATAGAACAAATAAGTTGCCAAAATACTGCAAAACTTTTTACTCAGGATAATACTTTGAGATGTTTGTTTTTTAGTTTGCTTCAAATTTTATATTCATATTTATTATATTTATCATATTTATTATTCATATTTATATTCATTATGCTTATTTATAATTATTTTTCTTTTTACGAGAGTAATTTAATTTGCACATAGAAAGTAAGAGAAATATCCGTAAGTAATGAATATCGTAGCCTTTGAATATTTGATATTAAGATTGCTAAAATTTAATTAAATTTCCAAAAGGCAATTCTATGAGATTTTAGCAAAAGTTATAAGCTATGTTTCCGTAAATGAATAGTCTACGATAAAAAAAGCAAAACAATCGAAAAAATCTGATTGATTTCTAAAAGTACATTTGCTGATACGGTCAGAATTTCATCAATATGTCCCGCCAATAATGCAGCTCTTTCGCTCGATCTCTATTTCCATCATATTGGTGATGCGCATTCATTAACTAAAGAACTAACACATTCTATGTGCACGTATACAACAAACAGTTGCAAGCAGAGGCATGAAGTAACTTACATATATACACACATGCCGCGCACAGACACTCAAACATACAAATATATTAATACTCCCCATATATATACAATATATATATGTGAATGTGTGTGTGTGTGTGTGTGTGTTTATGTGTGTATGCATATATTCTTTTCTTCTCTTGGTGTAAAGCTCGAAATTTTGCCGGAGAGGGTCATTTGATTAGATCCACCCCAGTACACAACTGCTGCTTAATTTATCGACCCCTCGGTGGAATTTGAACTCAGAACGTAAGGACAGACGAAATACCGCTAAGCATTTTTCCCGGCGCGCTAACGTTTCTTATTTCTTTATTGGCCACAAGGGGCTAAACATAGAGGGGATAAACAAGTACAGACAAAGGGATTAAGTCGATTACATCGACGCCAGTGCGTAACTGGTACTTAATTTATCGACCCCGAAAGGATGATAGGCAAAGTCGACCTCGGAGGAATTCGAACTCAGAACGTAACGGCAGACGAAATACCGCTAAGCATTTCGCCGGGCATGCTAACGTTTCTACCAGCTCGCTGCCTTCTTGATGTATATATTAATTGACTAAATGTATTCTAATTGAACCGATGAATCAATTCAAAGCATGTGTGCGTGTGTGTGTATGTGTGCGTGTGTGTGTGTGTGTCGTTTGTGTGTGTGTGTGTGTGTGTGTGTGTGTGTGTCGTCTGTGTGTGTGTCTACATATGTATGTATATCAAAAGCAACGATAAACAAAAACAAACTGGCAAAAACCAGCTTTATTCACTAAAAGTACATTTTATGACCTCAACTGAGTTTTATCAATGTCTCCTGCCGACCATGCAACATCCAAATAATATTTTGTTTCCATATGTGGCCCCCGTCTCGTTGTCGATGCGCATTCATTAACTAAAGGATTGAAACAATGTCTGTGCCCTTGCATAGGAAGTATATATAAACACAGAAAAGAGAACACGCACACTCCGTACACATATGCTTTCATAAAAACTCACATACATACATACACCTATACGAGTGTGTTCATGTGTGTGAAAGTTAAGATACGTGTTTAGATGTGTGTCTAATGAAAACAAAGCATTAACACACTGGAAAAACGAGATGCATTCAATAAAACCGAATATTTCGACATTTTTGGGTTTTCACAATGTCAACCATCAATCATGCAACACCGTTTCTTTTATTTCTTTCTGCGTTCTCATCTCGTCTTTCTTTACAAAACAACTTATTCATGAGTTCAACGTTTTGCTTGAATAAATTTGTGTTAGTATTTACAGCTTAACGTATTTTTCTGATACTCTTTCCGCACCGATTTCAAATCCCACCGTCTACAACTTTGCATTTTCTTTCGTTTTGCTTTCATTCTTTCGAGCTAAAAGAAACATTATAATCCAGGATTAACAAGGCGATGTATTAACAAAAGAGTAAGCACGTTGAAGCATTAAGCTATCTGTTCCAGGCCCTTTGCATTCTGGTTTAATGTCGCGACCAAGGCTTCTGAGGCAATTAACTAATACGTCACCTGGTTCCACAATACCGTCTGGAATCTCGGTACAAGCATTACGTGTAGGTTTTGAGTTAGAGGATATCTTCAACTATCCTTCACAACTGTTTTGTGAAGTCTCTCGTGAGTGCTACTGGTAACATGGAACCCAGTAGAACCTGGTGCATTATGGCGTCGTCGTCGTCGTCGTCGTCTAAATCGTCTTCCCCACCATGCTTGTCTCACGAGGAGGAGGGTTACTAGGAAACCAGTAGGACTATAGACTATACTATAGACAAGACGAAAGGACGGATCTAGCAATGGTACGGACCCTCGGGAATTCCGGTTTGGTGTCCGGCATACTGGAAAACCACTGGGAGTGAGGCATCCCTTAGCTTTTGTTAAAGTATATCGCTCAATCTGCGTCGAACCCAGGCGAAGTCTCTTTCGATAATTGGCAATAAAATGGTCGGCAAATCGCCGGCGACGGTCAACAAGCGACGGCAAGATAAGCTTCTACGGTTCACACTTTCACAAAGTGCGTATGCATGTGATCAGGGAATGTATGCTCAACCCACCCCGAGTGAATACCGACTCCAGCAAGCTACTTTGTAAAGAGTCATGGCCACTACGTTTTCAGTTGAATAAAATATTAAAAAATACAAGAAAAAGAAAAAACCATACAAGCGGCAAAATAGAAGCATTGACAAAGTCAAAGCACTGCTTTCAATAAATATATGCACGGCATATATAAGTTTCTGGGGGTGCGTTACTTAGCGGCTAGAGTGTTGCGGTTGTGATCACCGGATTGTGGTTTCGATTCCTCGACCAAGTGATGCATTGTGTTCTTGACCAAACGACAAAAGTCCACATTGCTCCTGTCCACTTAATAAGTAGGTCTGCGATGGAATGGCTTCCCTTCAAAGTTGGGAATATATAAACCATAGAATCCAGGAGACCGGTTTTATGAGCATATGGTTCGGGGCCGACCTTTGATCCTGTTTTTACACACACACACACACACACACACGCGTGTGTGTGTATGTGTATGTGTGAGTGAATGTGTGTGCGTGCGCGTGTATGAGAAGTGAGGTGAGAGCGTAAATGTTTATTCCATTCGCAGACGGTCGTCTTTTATGAGTGTTGCTATCGCTACAACATCTGTTATATAAGCAACAAACTTTGAAACAACTATAAACGAATGAAAAAAACATCTGCTCTCTCACGTCACTTCTCTTATCTGTTGTATCTAATATACATTCTCTTCACCATTGTATCTCTCGGATTTTACGTGAACCTCTACCATAGTCATTCCTGTTAGCCATGCAACCATGCAATTGGTGGAGAGCTTAATAATGAGATCTGTGTCATTCTCGAAATGACTATTGATTTTGCTATGTGTGTATATATGTGTGTTTGTCTGTGTGTGTGTGTGCGTATATATGCGTGTTTGTATGTATGTATGTATGTATGTATGTATATATATAAATGTATATAATCGTACCTTTTCAGCGATTGAAACAGGTAACATATTTTAATAAAATTATGAATACTTTCTTACTTTTATTCATAAAGTTCTAAAAATAACCTTCTTTTTTTTATATTCTTTTCTATTCTAGGCACAAGGCCAGAAATTTTGGGGGTGAGAGCCAGTCGATTAGATCGACCGCAGTACGAAGCTGGTACTTAATTTATCGACCCCGAAAGGATGAAAAGCAAAGTCGACCTCGGTGGGATTTGAACTCAGAACATGAAGACAAGCGAAATACCGCTAAGCATTTCGCGCGGCGTGTTAACGTTTCTGGCAGCTCGCCGTCTTATGAGAGAAACTGTATTATGATTATTAAGCCTTTGGTCGACTCGAGTCTATAGCAGAAAACACTTGCTCAAGGTCACATGCAGTGGGACTGAACCTGGAACCATGTGATTGGAAAGCAAGCTTCTTACCACGCAGCCAAACCTGCGCCTATGTGTGTGTATCCATACATACATACATACATACGTAAATACAGAATAGAGACAGCTGATGAAGGAATATTCCAAGTGGCTTTCCGTTTTCCAATGTGTTCGTTCCGTTGTCTGTAGTTCATTGTTCTAACGTCCTGTACACAGATATGCATATATATACACATGTAGACGTAAGTATGTACATATAGGTGCGTATACATGTATATATATTCTTTGTATTATATATATATATATATATATATATATATATATATATATATATATATATATATATTATTATATATATATATATATATATATATATATATATATATATATATATAGACGAAATTAAACGAATGAAAAGAAGAAATAATCCTCAATTAATGCTATATAAAATGATGGAATATTGAACACCGGTTATATCAGAAGACACCTGGTGCTATGTCTATTCATCACACATCACCTGCTGTTGAACAGCAAACACTTTTTTAATTTTTTTTAATGCTTTACAATATAAAGCGGTTGTTCACATCACGTCAATAAACTGGCGGGAATATCTATAGATGAACGAAGAGCCGAGAAAAGAATGAAGCGTTTATTCTATATATGACCGAGAAATGCTAACTGATTCCACAGCTAATGTAAATTACCTTCAGTGTACGATCTACTGCATTGTTTTGAAAATGCATGTTAGATCATTCCTAGTCACTTGTAATTCAGAAATATAGTGAAGTAGCTATGGCAGTTGTCCGTCGGAAATACGTAACTAGCGATGTTTTTGTCCATATGCCTTATGAGAGAAACTATGTTATGATTATTGCATATTTGGTCATGTAACCGTCCGGATAGAGTCTAGGTTTAAATAACAAGAGTTGAACGAAGCTTTTGACTGGCAATGAAGTTAGTTGATTCGTGAAAAAGTATTTAAAATGAAGAAGCTCTCATTACTCGCTCGGTGAAAATATTTGAGTGTTAATCACGCTCTATCGACATAAATGTTACACATGAGATGAAAAGGAAGAAACTTGTATGACGAGCTGGTCAAGAGGTGCATGTGTGGAAAATATATATGTATTTCAACATCTGGGATATTATTTGGAACAAAAATACAATTATTTGCAGGCAGTCGAGAAATTCTGGAGTGTGCATACATCACAATATATATGCAGATGAGTGTGCAAGTTTGTTAGTGTACCAGGCATATAAATTTTAAAAAAGAGCTGGTATTTCTAGCACTAGTGGAACGTTTGTGTGCGAAATGAACACAAGATGACATTCAGGATTCTGAAACGTAATGCAAATGTAAATATTAAAGTATCTTTGTGCTTCGAGGTTTAGAAATATGTACGAGTGAACGGCAACGTGAACTTGAGGATTGTTATTCGTGTCTGATTTAGCACCGAATCAATGTGTAACTACAAACTGGTAGTGGTTGGATGGTTGTTGTTTTGGAATATTAATGAAAGCCGATGATATTCACTGAAGAGTTAGTTGGAATTAAACATGTAAATATATACGTTCAATCATCTAGAGAAGACACTTTCGGTTTTGAATCTTGCAACAATCCCCAACATAAAACAACCAGACAGATTTGAAAATCTAATTAGATTAGCTGAAAAAGTCAGATTGACCCAATAGATTGCAATATAGCATAAAAGAAATCATACAACCATTGTAAAAGAGCTCCTGGTATCTTTATAACACCTGTCAAGAAAAAGTACGTATACGAAACATACAGAAAGAATATACATGTAGAATATACTATTGTTAGTTATTACGATGATGCACAACAACAATATCACTATGATATTAATGACGATCCACAACAGGTAATTACTAATTTAAATATAGATGACACAAAATAACGTTTATAGCTTAATTAACTACAAAAAAAATGGATAGAAATCTGTGAGAAAGAATATAGTCGTCAAAATATTCATAGAAATCGAAGCAACCTCCAATCGCACTCAGTAAAACATGCTTGTCAACTACAATAACAGAGCCTTATTGAATGCTGGTAGAATAAATGCAGTATTTTTGCCAGCATGATATCTCAAATTCCAGAATATTACCAAACATTTTATTAAAAAGAATTGCTTACCCATTTCGCCAGAATGGATTTCTCATTTTTCTTATCTGTTACCAACACATAAATACATACAGGCATACACAGTTACAAACATACATAGCTAGAAATACACACACATACATACACACACACACAGATACAGACACAGATACGGACACACACACGCACACACACAAACAAACAGACACACACATATATGAGATCAAACGTACCTGAACAAGGCTTGCGTTGTTCTGGGTCGGCGAGATTTGTTCTGTAGTAAAATCGATAAAATGACTACAGGAAATTTGCCGCGAGGAGTCGAAAACCCCGTGATTTGGACGCATTCCTTCTTGAGGGGAAGAGATGAAAGGAGAGAAATTAATGAGACACAGCAGAGTTTTACATCCTCTAAGGTGAAAAGCAAGAAGCAAGTAGAGTCGAGAATAAGATGAAGGGAAAGGATGAGGAGAGAGAGGAGTTGGAGTTTAAGGAGTTAAGAGATGTAGGAGTACAAGGGAAAATGTGAATTTAAAACTTTTAGTGACATGGTGTCAAGTTTGAATATGAAACATTGTTTTCTCCGATTCCTTGAGGAAGTAGATCCATAATGTGCAGCAATACCTCACACCGATACGTGAGAGAAGTGAGGGCCTGCATCGTTGAAGCGAGTGGCGAAAGGTTGATCAGGCATACGCAGTAGTACGCTTCGAATATGCTCCCGAAAGTGATCAGCAAGCCATTATTCTATTTCTATGATGGGAAGGCAGCAGTAAAGTTTGCATATGATGCAGTATATAAGGTTAGACTATGTTCAAAAGAAGTTCCGAGTAAAATTTGTTTATATCTCAAGCACGGTGATGGTTCTAGTATTGTTAATATAAGGGCAGATATTACATCGTCGGCGAGCACATTTGTAAGTGCCTCTTTGTGTGATTTTGAACGACCTGGGGTTTCAGGTTAAGAGATTTCCTATGTTCTAATCTTTATTTAGAGCAAGGAAAGGTGTTACAGGGAAGAAAGGAACGGTTCTGGTATCTGGAAGTAGAAAAAAATGAGGTCGGGGAGCAAGCTACTTACCACACAGCCACTCCGGCGCCGTATATAAAAGTACATATAACACGCACGTGCATATATATATATATATATATATATATATATATATATATATATATATATATATATATATATATATATATATATTAAATGTTCTAATATATTTGTAATTGAATATCTTTCGTATTTTTAAATTCAAATATTGACTTCTTCGACACCTCTAAATATTTTAAATATTTGAATAAAAGTGTAATACATGTGACTAATTTTGGAGAACTGGTGACATTATTCTTCATGAATGCATCTAGGGAATATAATCCAGATACTATGCAACTGTTCCTAACTGTACTATCATGCCGTTTATATAATTCTGTTTGTTGCGTTTCTACCTCAATAATTTTATTTTAATTTTACCTCATTTTTTCTTTATGTCGCATTGCACCCTTCAGCACACTTATTTTTTATGCATATTCTGTTCCCGAAAATAGTACTCAAGTTGTTCATTTGAAAGGAATGTGTAACAACATTATGAAAATAACATATTACAGAATCAATATTGATTTATGTTACCTCAACAGCTCGACGAGAAGAGTCTGTAAGCCGGTTTCGAAATCAGCTTCAAGACAATAAATTCACTTGAGCAGTTAATACTCGTGAGAAAACTATGGTGAAATAATTTGTTCTCAAAGTGTGTGAAATTCAATACAATGTTCTGTTTTATGCTTTAGAGTAAAATATGGAGATTTATAACCGTACAACTGTAGCATAACCATAAATTTATTTTGAAGTCTCATTGGGGAATACTGATTACTTACTTACTATTCGAAAGAAATCTTGTTCGCATCGCTTTATATCCTCTATTGATTGCTCTCCAGACAAAGCTAAGCCTTTCGTTGTACATTTAAGAAAAATGATGTGTTTGATATCTATACTGAGAATATTGAGCTTAAATTATATTCAGTAGAAGAGCATGTGACATGTAATATCCTGTGATGCACCTGGGAACATTATCAGTTATCCAATATTTTGGATCCTTCAGCATCAGTCACTTCACCTAGACGCCCAGGACAGACTTGATCAAGTCTCAGCTGGTCTCCAGCTAGCACTACCGCCCTTAACATTGCTCTTTCCAGGGGATCACACCTCGTGATCCACAACCATCTTGAGAAAATCTCTACTGCCTGTACAACCAACCTGATGGCCTACTGGCCCTTTTCATGTCAAACATGTTATAAGCGTATAAGCTCTGCAGAGATACTGGCCAGGAAAGCCCCGTCAATCCACTTCAGTGAAATCACACCTTGCTTGTCATCATAATATTGATTGATTTAAGCAAGGTATAATACAAACAATGGTTTGTAACAGCCAGAGAGATGCAAAAAGCCAACTATATTAAATGGGTTCTGTATTGACAAGAAGTGTAAATGAAATTCACTAAAAAAATTTGCCCCAGCGTCACCTTCCCTCGATAACTTTAACACCTTTTAGAGTCGAAAGTTTTCTAGGCTATACGTAAGATAACACTTGAGTTTCTCCTGTCTTTAACGACCAAATTGTTTTGCTATCATTCCTTGTTTGTGGAAACAAATATTTTACATTATAATCAACAGTAATATGCTTGCAAATATGGGTTAAATGCATTGAAAGTTACGTGAAATTGTTATAACTATCACAGCCGTTATTGATGCCTTTGTAGTATAATTTCCGAGGCGTATAATCTTCCGAAAATAGGAAAATGAAAGAATAACAGACGTAGGTAAATTATTAAAGGTAGGCAGATGTGTAAATACCATCCTTTGTGTTAGTAATGTTGATATAACATAGAAGACGAAATTTCAGAACCGGAAATCTAAGAAACCATGTTTTTTCGTGGGCGTTAAACAGGTTGGCATAAACCATCGATTTTATTACTGTTTCATCAGCTTTGAAAATTGCAATAGTTTGACATGATTGTTTCGTTGGTTTGTTATTTTTTTACTTCTTTTGGGGAAAGGTAGTATTGATCAGCAGAGCACTTTGAGGAATGAAAATAAATGCATGCGTAAATAATAGAAAGACTAAATAAACATTTAAGCGAAAGAAAATCAATGTGTGAAGACAAAATATACATTTACTCATAAATATTGCTGTTGGATATAAGAACTAAATATTTCGTTTAGATCTTATACGAAAAACTTTGTTTCGTTTTAATACGTCTGCAAACTAAAAGGTTAAAAAAAGATTTGGCTAGGAAACTTAATTAAATGGGAATCCATAATGTTTTTTTGATTCTGCGAACTCCTGTTGCCACATTGAAAATTTATCACAATCACTATACTGAAATAAGAATAAATTTTGGCTTCCTAGAGAACATTTTAAAACCTCGTTGTTATATGTAGGGCACGCATAGACTGCAGAACACGTAGGCGCAACACATGAACACACATACATACGCACACACACGCTCACTCAAATACGTGCTCACATACATACATACACACACACACACACACACAGAGAATCTTTCACAGCACTCAGCCTCTCGCGCCTGTCTATGTACTCTATCTATGATCACCCTACACGTCACTAATTTGTGATCTGTGTAAGGGGTCAGAAAGAATTAAAACTAGACTTATCTAGAGTCCTTATTACAATCCTGTCTAGATAAGACCTTCGTGACCCGTCGTCATCAGACCAAGACCAAGGGTGGTCAAGTCTGTAACGGTCTGAAAGCTGAAATTGCTTAAGCAGATCGGTGAGACGTGGGCGTCTTCTCCTAGCTGCCGAGCCAACGCTATCCTGGCGTACGTCCAGGATAGCATTATAGTCAACTAACACGACTAATGGTCTTTGACGTTACGAGATAGATAGACATATAGATAGATAGATAGACAGACAGACAGACAGACAGATAGATAGATAGATAGATAGATAGATAGATAGATAGATAGATAGATAGATAGATAGATAGATAGATGTCATGTGCGTGGCATGTATTTATAATCTAAGGTAACAGAGTTAGCGACAGCAAACTGCGTTTCCTAGTGAAATTCAGTTTATACAAAATCAATGTACCAATTGTAGGGATATTTAGAACTAAAATGTATTTCCCAACGAAGATATTAAATATTTATTAAATATTCCAAGTGTTTAATGGAGGAATTTTGTGTCCAAATCCATTTCCAGACGGTTTCGGATAAAACAAGGAAAATGGTTATTAATGAGAGAGAAGCCGACAAAGACGTACATATAGCTTTGATATTCCCGAAACAGCAAATATATTTCTTTCACTGCATACATATAATGGAATTGTTATATTTCTCAACATATATACTTAACATATATTTCTTAACATATATACTGATGTATTGATATAATCTTCCACTTTTACTATCTCTTCCTAATTATCCAAGATTTCCAGCACGCTCAACATATCGATTTCCTATCTGCGTTGTATATCCCACAACGACGTATCTAATGCATAATATTTATATATCTTTCTAATCTCCGAAGTATTTTGTCGTCAATTATATTATCCATGAGGCTTTACTTTAAAAGAAGCATAGAATATTTTTATCGATCGGATATAATAAGTAATGCTGATCTGGCGCGTAAATCTGTAGAAATTCAGAATTATGTAGCTTTCACTTTCAAAGAAAAGATGTGTGTGTGTGTGTGTGTGTGTGTGTGTGTGTGTGTGTGTGTGTGTGTGTGTGTGTGTGTGTGTGTGTGTGTGTGTGTGTGTGTGTGAGTAGTGTAGTGTACACATACACACTCTGTGCCTACCTATAAAATATGTTTTCCCTACTGAACTTTTTCAAAATGCATAAGTATCTTGGTGATGTTAAGGTTTTAGTCCTTCAAAACGACTTTAGAAGATTTCTCTTCTAGAACATATTTGTTTGACAATCGTCATTTTGAAACGATGGATTCTTCGGTTACAGTCTTTGCACTTCGAAAATATATGTTATATATTATGATGTATATTTAGTAATTCGTTTGAAATTTTTTCTTCAAATTCTTTATTTATAGAGAAGACATCTTAATTATTATACAAGAAAATATAACTTATTGCAACGGAATCTTCCATAGAGCAAAAGAAAAAAAAATCGCATCTCCAATCACAGCAAATAAAACAAAATGGCTTTTCTCATTTGTGGTATATGTTTAATTCACAGCAACCGAAACGTGAAGCTAATTTTTATTTCGCGTGCCTGTATTTCTTTTATTCGTTGTTTAACTCCCAGTGTTATTTCATTACTTTTTAATTAATGTCCATCTTGAACTTCTTAGAAGTAACTTTAAATACATGAATTTACTTGAAGAAACACTTTTTATTATCGCATGGTTTTATCCGATGCGTCATTACGGATTTTATCTATGTTAATCCTGATTTTACATTCAAGGTATTTTTCTTTTACTTAATGCTATATTTTCTTAATAATTCATTTGATTCTTTGTCTTTTTCATATCGGAAACCTACCTCTTTATATTTATTTATTTATTTATTGTTATTTCTTTTCTTGGTGAGGAAACGACTAGGATTAATGGTGATGTACTCATTTCCTTGGTTCCTGCCAGCTTTCCCATTTACTTTCTAATAAGATCCTCAGCTTCCTTTCATCGTGACTATCTTTTGTGTTTGTTTGATATATATCTACGGCTGTGGGACGTGGACGCTATATAGGAGGCAAAGCTAGTACTTGACCGGATCCAGCTCCGCTGCTTGCGACGAATCATGCAACGCACGTCGAAACAAAGGGGTTGAACGTAGTCACGTGTTCTGCAAGACTTAGCAGCGAAACTGCCTTCAAATACCAGCCTGGTGTCGTAGAAAGGAACAGCATTTAGCAATGTAAATGTAGGTATAGTCGATGATCAGAAGTGGGACGCGTATAATCATGTCAGACATGGAGCAAATGACAACAGTTAAATGTTTCGTAATCTATACATCTTCCGATTCAAACCATCTTGTTTTGGTGTCCTTTCTGTACGTCTCATGTAAACATTCTTGCCTTCACACACACACACACACACACACACACACACACACACACACACACACACATACATAATGGGTTAGCTGGCCGTATAAGAACAATGAATTTGTACGCTACAAAAGTAAAGAGTAGCGCATCAAATTAATGTAAAATTCTTTTTCTTATACCTTAACATAAAAAACACTAATTTGTGTGCGTGTGTGTGTGTGTGTGTGTGTGTGTGTGTATGTGTGTGTGTGTGTGTGTGTGTGGTTGTCAGGCGCTACAATACTTTAAACAATTGAGCATCGGACAAAATACCTTCCGATATTTACATCTATTTCGGCTCTCTAAGTTCTGAGTTCAAATTACGCTTAGTTTAATTTTACCTTTCATCCTTCCGACTTCGTCGAAACGGAGAACCCGCTAAGTCCCGAATCAGGTGTAACCGGAAAATTCCTTTCCCTTAAAACTGTTGATATTTCGTCTTGTAAATCCGATTAATAAAAACTTGCAAATCCGATTAATATTATAGGGTTCCTGATGCTTCCCTTTGTAGAAGAATCAGAACTCACAAAATTAAAAAGGTTTATTTTTCCTGTGTTGGCCGGGAACTGTTTTTTATGTTTTTTCTTTCATTTTATGAATACCTGTTTTTGGCTCAATATTATACATTCCTTATACTATATCCGCATTTATGTTTTCAAATTACACTGTTGTTCCTAATCTATTTTAACTGAAAATTATATCTCCCTTTTTTATTGATCGTATCTTGTATATTTTCTTTTGGCAATTTTTAGTGAATTTGTGAGAGTATAGATCTACTTCATTAGGGTCAGCCCAGAGTTCTCACAGTACAGCCATAGCTGGTAAATTAGATTATTCAACATATTGTTATCTAAGCTTATTTGTGTGGAAAAATGTTCACATCACATGGGAATCTCAGTTGCATTCATCCATTATATTATAGGATTGTTTGTCGGTTGATAGCTTCATAAGCCGTTTCTCTTGTTCCATCGAGATTGATATGTTATGGACAGTTATTTCTGTTCCATTCCATAGACCTCCCATGATTCTTTCTGAAATTTATGTGCTGGATACAGTCATGACAGTTATTATCTGGACTCTCATGCAATGATTCAGAACATCTGCTATCAAAATCGTTTGAATCAGTGACCATCGCGTCTATTTTCTGGACAGCGTAGCTACCTCTACCTTTCAGTGTGAATTATGCATGCAGACAAAACATACCTGTAACAATCATGTTAAGGAAAAACTAAGATAAAGTTAGAGTTTCCTGCAGAGATGGTTTATTTTAAGTCGGTTTGTTTTCTTGTTTAATATAGATCCATCTGTTATTTACATTTGATTTGCTATTCGCTAAGGCAAACAATATATTATACAATTTATTGTATGACTTGTCAAGATAACTGAGATTTACAGGTGCGAAGATGTCAGTCAGGTTTGTTCGAAATCTATTGAGAGAAACGTAACTGTGCATCACGGACTCGTTCAGTCTCCGAGTATTTGTGACATGGGATTGTTTCGAACGGCTATTATTGGAAGTAGGAAGGCACTCATTGTCCAATACGAATTTTGTGATGACTTCTACACCTTCCTTTGTCGAGGACGAGTTATGAAATATTTTCTATCTGGTGGCTCTAATGAATGAGAATATATTGTAGGCGCATTTGAATGGTTTGACACTTAATCATGTGTGTCAAACAGTCGACGAATTATTGAAGCAGACGAATAGGTCTGGAAGGGAGATGACACCAAGTATATTCATGAAAGGAAAGATTTAAATATTTCTGCGGTAATTGAATTATACCTGAAGAATACTGACGCGTGGGAGTATGAAATTGTAGACTGCTGAAGGTGGTTCGTCGTTTATGACACCCTGATGCTTACCAGGTGGTGACCTCTAATTATATCTGCATATCTGTGTACCCTTTTATTGTATTTATATTTCACAACAACACGGTTTCATCCTTGTATTTTAATATCTAAGAGGACACTGGAGCCCATAAAAAGTAATTAAGAACAAGATTATTTTTATATTGCTTTATATTTGGTTTTTTGGTGTTACTAGATATAATGACGATGGTGGTGGGGGTGTTAGGTATGAGTATTCTTGCTGTTCTTGTTGCATTCAGTTCAGAGATAATGTTACGGATTCTTCCAGTACTACACTCAAATCATCCATATAGCAACATCAGAATAAAAGTTCTTTGAATATTAAATATTTATGCAATTCTTTTGTAAGTCTTTTGTCATAGTCATGACGTCACGTGGAGTTAGGAACGCAGCCAGCTTTCTTTGTTATTAATGTTTCAGCTGCAGTTGCTTTCAGAGTATTGGTGATCGAAACTTTCATTATCTGCCATTGTTCAATATCATTTAAAGTGTCACTAGCTTTATATTTGCCCTAAGAAGTCACGGACTTAAGGCGGTGTTTAAAAAAATCAATAGGATAGTTTTTCCTGTCCATTTACGGCTATATTCAATATCTTCAGACGTCAATATAAATAATTAGTTGTACTTTCTCTCTGAAGTTATAAATGGATTCTTCATCTTTAGCATGACATAACGATGGCCGCCGCAGATATAAACACATACACATATACAATATTACCGATATGCACATATAAACAAAGTAGAAAGCAAATGAAATGTTGAATACTATGTAGTTATATAATTCCAGTTAAGAACATTCTAAGAATAGATTTGTGCATCTTGTCAAAGAAGTTAACCAAGTTAAAAATACAACCAATGATGTTTGTTTGATATTTAATATAACTAGCTTGCTTGGTTTTTCTTTTCCATTGAATTCCTCTATGTATCACCGTTATACAACAAAATCAGCATCTTATATTCATCTTATATTCATCTTATATTCATCTTATATTCATGGCATTGAAACAATTTTATGTGCAATTAAAATATCTCTAGAAACATACTTACCGTCTCAAAATGGTTTTATTATGAAATGTGGTTTGTCACCAACTGTGTCTAATAGACGAGACGCGTTTGTCATGATTAGAATGTGTTTGATCATAGAACTGCTTGATCAAGATTGATCAGGTACTAGACAAGAACAAGAGACACAGCGTTTATAAGGACGTGTTTGTGTGTGTGTGTGTGTGTGTAAGTGCGCATTCCTTCACAGTTAAATGTACAAACGTGAAAGCATAAAAATAGCTATATATCACACAATTATATATGTACACACAAATAAAAGAGCGAGAAGAGAGACATACACATGTAGACATATTTGCATGTATGTTTGCATGTATGTATGTGTAAATATGTATATACATAGAGAGAGAATTATGAATGATTGGAAAAAATATCAGAAACGAACATTAATAGTCTAATAGTGATCTTTCCAAAATAATGTAGCTCATAGCAAAACAATTTGCACTAAGAAACTATGTTATCAAAGACAAAGTTTATATGCTGTTTGAATGAAACATGAAGAAAATATTGAGAGAGATACTGTTATATCTTATACAAGACAAAAGATGTTGGTAAAAAAAGTAATGAAAATGATCAAAGCGAAAATTGTCTAACAGAAAATCCCCGCTTCTGAAGTGCGACAAAAAAAAATCTATAACAAAGTGTTAAACATAAATAGCGTTTTGCAAACTCAATGCGTTTCGAGTCATATTTAATTTGATCTGATATTACTGCAATATATGTTATGTATGTTTTCAAAACCACACCGCATATACACAAATTATAGATATATTTAGCTGTGTCCAGTTTTGTATGAAATCTATATTATAATACGAGCTGTGCTTTTCTCTCTGTCCGTCCGTCCATCAAATGCTCAGATCAAGATAATTTTAAATTGATTTGTCTTTTATCATATTTTTCTCACAAAGAATCGATTACCCATAACACCACCACATGAAATCGTCGGTATTGGTATATTTTATCCGAGACAGAAATTACTTTTTTATTCCAACAAAACTCTAACACGAATAAAAATATTTACTCACAGTAAACTCACTTCCGCCCACAAAGGAATAAAAATCGTTGGAGCAACCCTTTTGTTTATATTTTACAGTGTAATTAAAATTTAATGATTCTCAAACTACATTACATTTCAAGCGATCCCAAAAAGGTCGTATAGTGCATTAGTATTAATAAATTATTTAGTTTGTGTCTGTCAATTT
>NC_142934.1:7085922-7110922 GCF_046866305.1 Octopus bimaculoides | reverse complement strand
TTGACTGTGGCCATGCTGGAGCACCGCCTTTAGTCGAGCAAATCGACCCCAGGACTTATTCTTTAGAAGCCTGGTACTTATTCTATCGGTCTCTTTTTCCGAACCGCTAAGTTACGGAGACATAAACACACCACCATCGGTTGTCAAGCGATGTTGGGGGACAAACACAGACACACAAACACATACACACAAACACATACATATATATATATATATATATATATATATATATATATATACATATATACGACGGGCTTCTTTCAGTTTCCGTCTACCAAATCCACTCACAAGGCTTTGGTCGGCCCGAGGCTATAGTAGAAGACACTTGCCCAAGATGCCAGGCAGTGGGACTGAACCCGGGACCATGTGGTTGGTAAGCAAGCTACTTACCACACAGCCACTCCTACGCCTATAAAATAAAATAATAACTTTTCTTAGCTACTCTATAATTAAAAAAATTAAGGCTCACTGTTAGCAAAAAAAAAGAAAGAAATTTATAGCCCCCATTAAAAATGTTTCTTCAATTATAAGTTTTGAAATAGTCCCCTATCTGTACGGAGTGGGAACGGCAATGTCAATAGTTTCCCCAAATAATATCGATCCGAACATGCAAACCTTGCCATAAGGAATTAATATTTACTGATTGGTTCGTGTTTTGGTACAAAACAATAATTTTTCCAAATCGGGCTAAAATTACAAACCAAGGGATAAAATTGTGCTGATCTTCGAATAAATTTGCTGTGTATTTTAAAATTACTAAATTAAAAATATCTGCGGTTGAGAAGAAACGTTCAAGAACGTAATTTAATGATAAAATGTTGATACATTTTTTTTGCGCTTTTAACAATAAATATCATATATTTCTAAATTGCTGTATAGTTTTGTTAGGAATAGAATAACTCTAGGAAAAACGAAATATACAATATTATCATTATAAAACAACTTTTTATATATCTATCTCTCGTACAGAGACAGTTAAGAATATTTGTAAATGATATTTATTGAACTATTTTTATCGTCATTTATAGAAATACTGTTTCTAAATGGAAACAATTCTGTGAATTTTATTTGAGCAAGAACTGTTAAGCTGTATTTTTTTTAAATAGTTCAGTAACCAAAGAAATACGACTTTTTATTTTATCTCCCTCACTAATGTGTGAGAGTTCTAAACAGGTTTGGTTTCGTGTTAGGTTTTCAAATTGTGGACTGAACTGGAAGTTTTCTTCCAAATGTAAATGTTCTTTTAGTTTCTTTTGAGTTAACGCATTTGTGATTTAAATTGTGACTATTGGACAGCGGATGGAAGTTTATAAGGCGAGTCCTGTACACGAAACTGAAATTTGTCAGCTCATGGTTTCTCTAAAAACCAAACTTCAATGATTAGTTTGATGGAACGTTGGTCCGTATTCAACTTCTTGGGTGACAGAAGAAATCAAATTGGAAAACGTTACTGCTGGCGGCTTGTGTAAGAATAAATTGAATGATTTTTCAGCTTACAAAAAGTCATAGAAGCAAATATAATTCTTGCAATGGAGATTTCTAGAAGGTTCGTTGTCGCCTGATTGAAAGTTTTTCTACATCACTAACATTAACAGATTTCTATCAGTGTGTTACAGATTCCCGACAAATGTAACCAACAAAACGAAGCACCGATCAAGATTAGTCCCCCAAACATATGAGATTTGATTTCTTAAGAATTCTACAAAAACCACCTTGGAGGGTTCTTAGGCGAATGTATCGACCCCAGTCTTATTCTTTAAAAGCCTGGTACTTATTTTGTCGGTATATTTGGCCGAACCGCTAGGATACGGTGAACTAAACACCCCAGCAACCGGTTGTCGAGCGCTTGTGGGGAAAACACACACACACGCACGCACACACACACACACACACACACACACACACACACACACACATACATACATATATATATATATATATATATATATATATATATATATATATATATATATATATGACAGTCTTCTTTCAGTTTCTGTCAATCAAATCAACTCACAAGGATTTGATCGGCCCTAGGCTATAATAGAAGACAATTTCCCAATATGCCACGCAGTGGGACTGAACCCAGCACCATGTGGTTGGGAAGAAAACTTCTTACCATACTCTCACGCCTGCACCTATATGCATGTTATTTTTCAGGAAATTTGACTGATACGTTTTCGATAATGTAGATATCTACGGCGATGTTTATAACTGTAAACTTTTTATTCTGAACGAAAATGCCATACGTTTATTTATTTATTACGTTTTTTGCCATTCGATGATTTTCTCATCAACAATGAATTAGAAAAAATCTGTGACATTATCCTGATTGATATTTATTATCAACGCAAAATTGTTAAGCATGATGCAAAAAATTTCTAGTCATAAAAGTAATTAATGAAGTAAGCTGCTACAATACTGATCGAAAATAATGTGAATGATATCCTACAGCGTGTCTGCTTCTCTTATCTTATGTTATATAGTGCTACCATAACCAGCAAGGTATCTAATGGCTAAAATGGTATGAAATCTTTTCATTCTACATTGACAAAAAAAAGGAAAGCATAATCCTGATAGGAACCCTTGAAACGGTATCTCTTTAGAGTTTCATTTGAAAAGTATAATTTTATAAGAACATTACAATAGAAAGAAAGCGAAGGAAAATCAACAGTAGTTGCGCCCAAAATTCCGGGCGAAGAGCATGAGCAAGCGTTTCATTGACTGATTTATTCTCAATGATAGACCAAGTTTGGTTCGGGTGTCTGTTAATCATTAGTTGATAAATATGTGAAATAGCATAATGTATCATTGTTAACGTTATATCGATAATCTAATAATGTTTAGAAGGAGTATATAAAATTTCCCATCTGTTGTTTGTTTTATTATAGTAGAAGAGTAAACTCAGATAATCAAACAAAAAACAACAGAAAAAAAGGGGAAAAATTGACTTCCCCAATATTTGCAGAGTTTGGCAACCGCAGAATCAGTATTATATCTTTCGAAGGAGGCGGAAGCGGTAACGTGTGTGTAACAGAGAGAAAGAGAAAGAGAGCGAGAGAGAGAGAGAGAGAGAGAGAGAGAGAAACTATATGTGTGTGTGTGTGTATATATATATATATATGCATACACACACACACACACACACACACACACACACACACACACACACACACACACACACACACACACACACACACATATATATAGTCTGTTAAACTCTGTCATACCGGCCATGACGAAGGGAACTAGCCCTGAAACTCGAGTCACCTTTATATATTTATATTTATATATTTATATATTTGATCCTTTATATTGAACACTCAATATTTCATCTACATTCAATACTTTCTTTCATGGTGCCATCCATTTTTATTTTATTTTATTTTATACTAGATATTGTATATTATATTATATATTGTATATTCCATATTCTATACCCCACATTGGTTCTGCAGGAATATAAATAAAACATAAAAAACAAACAGTGTTGGAACTCTTTTAAACAAAACAATATATTCCTCTATACACAATCATACAAAAAAACCACCTTTTTTGTATTTATTTTTACTCGCATATATATATATATATATATATATATATATATATATATATATATATATATATATATATATATATTGCGTGTGTGTGTGTGTGTATTCTATTTCTTTTCCGGTCGGTAAATATTTAAATGATATTTGTTCGTGTAAGTGATGGAATAAATACCTTGCTCACTTAATAACGGCTTAGGCCTTGATTTTGAGCAGTTACCAACAAACTTGCGATTTCTTTTTCCGCATCTCAACGCATCTCAAATTCCTAATGACCCGTGAATTTTCACATTCTTGCAGTCGACGAAATTCTCCACATAACTGTTTTTCCAGTTGTCGTATGGTTTTTTCTTTTCAAAGCTCATTTGAAGTAAGATTATTTCTATTCCAACGTGTATAGTTAGTTCTTCTGTCTTTGCGAAGTCCTGGTTTACTTACCTATGTTCTTCAGTCACACTATCTGAAATGCTACTAACGCCTTACTTTCCAATTTTTTTCTTTGTTACTCACGACTGACAAATTTCTTTCTGATGACGTTTTCCATGCGTCGTTATAGCTTTTCTCATTTTTCTATCTACTGCCTCGATTTCATTTTCCTTCCCACTCAGTATCCCAGTACAATATCGCCAAGCAGCAATTACCATAGTATTTTTATTATTCCTTAAATTAAGTCTGGACTTCAATTGGAGCTTAATCTTTTTAAATGTATTGCTTTCAATTTGCCTCTCAGTTACTTATGGATAATAAATCGAGTTGTAGTATTTCTAGAAATTAGAAATTTGTATCCATTGGCATCAGGTTCTAAAATCTGTTCTTCCATTAAACTGCGCTCCTTTTTCTCTTTCAAGGTGAAGCTCATATATTGTTGACATAATGAACTCCATTATTATAACATTTACTGTATTAAGATGTAAATTCATCTGTTTCACACTCTGCAAATATCTTGAAGATATATATGAAGTGTAGGCGATTTAGTTTGAAGCCAGAAAAAGTGCGATGGCAAATAATGGATATGAATATGTATATCTATCAGTAGAATGGGTATCCACTGCGGCTGATCTAACCGATTGGTTTCACACCATATGTATGTATGATCAGTTTTGCATATATATGCTTGTATATATATGTATGTATATGTGTTTCTTTATAGAAATGAGTGTTTGTGTGTAATACATTTGTATTGATTTCTTTTTTACGGTATTATTTTCGCATCTGTATTTCTTTCCAACAACGAAAGAAGAGAAATACGAGAGCAGCCAGAGCTAACCACAACTATGGACTTTTGCAAAATCTTTGTATTCCTCCTTTATTTAAAATTTATATATTCCTCCTCACCGACGATTAAATGTTTACACGCGTGTATTTAAGTATGTTTATATAAACCATCGAGCATCACCACTTCTAAATCTACCCATATTCAGTCAAAACTTTCCTCTACATTCGAATAATCACATGTCTAAACATTTAGCCTTTCATATACTTCATATCCTTGAATAATTAGTGCGTGGACAGGTCCAATGCACAGTTCAGAATATCTTATTATTGATGCACTCATGTACATAACTAAGTCTCCTATGTTGGAGAATTCACTCGTAACATCCAACAATTGTATTGATATATTTGTTCCACATTTATTCAGTGTTGGAAAATTACTGTTTAACGAGCAATTTAACTACCCGTGGTCACATCGTTTACTCTAATCTCAATACAACACACATAAATAGATGTCCATTCGCCGTTTCCGTTGATAATGTAATTGACCAACAACGATTTAGAATGATTACAATTTTAAGGATATTACATTTCCAGTTGTTGCTACTTCCAATAATCTTCAATCGAATAAATTCGTTACAGATCATTTCACACATAACCATTTCTTACGCAAGTAACATTGAAAAAGGAAGTGAATTTAAGCCGTTTGTAGTTCACCCGATCTTCACTGAATTAAAGGAAATGTTGAAGTATGTAAACTAAGCTCGATCTCCGTGTAAGCTTATCTTTAGTCTACGGTATACTCGCCCATTTTGCATATATTGATTTTCCAGATCAGTTTCTATGGGCTTTCAATTCTGTATACAATTCTCTCCTCGATAATGTTGTTGCTGTTTAGGCATTGGTGATCTCTAGTTGTAGAAAAGTAGTAAAGGCGGTCCATAATGAACATCCTGCTTTTGTGTATATGTCTAAGTCGATTTGTGTATGTGTGTGGGTGAATCGATTAGATTAGAGCTGGTATTTAATTTATCGATACCGAAAGAATAAAAGATAAAGGCTTCCTTTGTAGACTTTAAACTCACAACGAAAGAAATGCCGCTATGCATTTTGCCCGATGAGCTAACGATTCTGCCAACTCGCGACTTTTATATATATATATATATATATATATATATATATATATGTGTGTGTGTGTGTGTGTGTGTGTGTGTGTGTGTGTGTGTGTGTGTGTGTGTGATTGTATAAGATATATATATATATATATATATATATATGTATATATTTCATTTTTCATTTTATCTAGTTTCAGGTCATGAGCTGTGGCCATGCTGGGGCACCGCCATTGTAATCACCTTTTAATTGGCCAATTCTATGGGTTTGGCTTTTTGGTGAAGAAGGGAGTTCGATATCGCTGGCCACTTTTGAGTTTCCTGTCTTGATATTGGTTCATCTGGGATCTTGAAAGCATCTACTCCCACTCCATGGAGGTCCTTCAGATTTTGGCGAGTCGTTAAACAACTCTGGCCCCTTGAATGCCAACCTATTGCAGTACATGGTTCTCGCTCTATTGAGACAACTGGGACTTTGGAACAAAGTAGTGACATCAATTTCCAGGTCTGGCATAACTTTCAACTCCAAAGTTTGGTCCCAGCCACTCCAGTATCTCCATACATATATCACTGCATACCTCTCCCGTCTTCGCTCCAGGGAGTAGAGTCGTAGCTCTTTCAGTTTCTCCCAGTAGCTCAACGATATATGCTTGTGTAGCGAGATCAATATATGCTTGTGTATGTTCGTGTTTGTTTCTGCATTAGTGTGTGTTTGTGTGTGCTACCTATTGCGTGTGTATATTACAGAACAACTTTACTGCATCATATTAACTTTATAGTGTAACCCTCAAGTCTAAATCCCTGTATAGTTTTGCTCTTGTTTTTCCTTTGATCAGAGATATGTTTCAAATAATGCGTCTTTGATCTACAATGTTTTTGAACTGAAAACCACTTTTATCACTAGCGGAGTCTGGCAGATCGTCTGATATATATGTTTAATATATATCGTTATGAAAATTCCAGACTGTATCTATTTTATATGAATAATGTTTTGCTTTTTGCTTCTTAAATTTACTTTAGTTGAAATGTTTTTGAGTTATGTATGTGTACACTTATATGTTATTTGTGCCACACACACTCGCGCATGTATACGTCTGCATAGGTATCTATCTATCTATCTGTATATATATATATATATATATATATATATATATATATATATATCTGTGTATATAAACATATATATACATTCATACATTTATGCATATATACATATGTGTGAATATGTTCATATATATATATATGGATATATATATGCATATATGTATATGCATATATATATATATGTGTATATATATATATATATATATATATATATATATATATATATATATATATTATTCTTGTTTAAGAATAACAAATTGGTACTCTACGAAAGTATACAATAACCCGACAGATTAATGTAAAGTTTTTTTTTTATTATATCTGAACATAAAAGCATTGTATAAATACATACATACATACATACATACACACACACACACACACACACACACACACACACACACACACACACACACACACACATATATATATATATATATATATATATATATATATATATATACATATATGTTTGTATATATATGTAATACATATATATGTACGTATATTTTTATCTGTATGTTTGTGTAAGTATATGTATATAGACATATGCATATTCATATATATATATATATATATATATATATATATATATATAGGCAGAGACAAGCAGAAAGAATTTATTATTGGCTATAATGAAACTTTAATAATTTATTGATCACAATTCCCATATCGTACTGCAATTTGCGTGCTATTTTAATTCTTACTATTCAATATATAGTGATTTGGGAGAGTTAAAGGAACTTAGTATAGGTAAGAGTTGGTGGTGCCCAAATGAATGGAAACTAAAATTCCGACTTCTTCTTGCAGGACAAGACCCACATCATCAGTATTGTCCAAAAGGGAAATACAGATCGAGCTGGTATGGAGGCTGGAATGTAGACAAGCAGATTAAGGTTTTATATAGATATATTTACAAGGAACCCAAAAAATACAGATTATAAAATAAAGAACAAGTGTATATATATTCGTTACTTCAATGGGTGTAAGTTTTGTGCCCCATGTAAATAGAAGTATCAAGCCTGACTGTGTCTATCTACCTTTATCTGTCATTTGTAGTTGATTATTGGTTCAAAATACAGAAAGATACTTGTCATCTCTTTCATGCAATCAGTTTAGATATTGTTGTCTTAAATTCGAATATTCTCATACTTAGAGTAATTTAGACAGAGTGACGTATTAAGAATAATATATATGGATTTGTTTTAGCTCTTATTCGGAGACTCGAAATTCAACCGAGTGTCATCCGGCCTCTCCAGAGATATTATTAAAATACGAACAATCTCAGTCATATAGCCACCGCGCTGTGATTGAAAGAAATTTTCGCAATGGGAAAGCTGTCAGTTTATCAAAATGTTCTCCGATAACAAAGAAATGAGATGACTTTGGCAACTAACCGAGGTTTGACGATACGAACGGAGAGAAGAAGAATATTTTCAGAAAATTGGCAGCAGTTCCACGTCGTAAATAACTTCTTTGATTGAAATTCTATATATTCACTAGTAAATGCCAGTTCATTCCTCACGATTCTCTGACCATGATAACTGAGGCTAAAAATCGCGATCTAGCGTAGAAGACCCTTCAGATCCGTACACTAATATGTGTGTGTTTGTGTATATATATATATATATATATATATATATATATATATATTTTCATACACATATATTCATATAAATATATATACCAGGACAATATACATACATACACACACACACACACGCACACACGCACGCACGCACGCACACACACACACACACACACATACACACACACACGCACGCACACACACACACGCACACACACACACATATATATATATATATGTATATATACATACATGCATAAATGACAAAAATACAAGAGCGGAAACATGCTTCGTCGCTCCTTAGTCACCGACGAAATATCTTTCACATTTCGTCACCTTCCCAAAAGAGTACTCAATCCCATGGTGTCAGGTACTAAAGTTGCCTTAAACTATACTGTAACGTTTTCAAATGATATGTGTAAAATTACATTGTACAGTACAGAATTAAATGTATAATGCTTGCATGGGATGGCCATGGATGAAACCAAAACAGCAAAAACGACGACTCCTATGAACCGAGGTCCGTAATCCACGTTACTGTAGGAGATACCTTCTCGATTAAGACCATTCCGTACTATTTTGTGGTATATTCAAAGGCGTGACTGTGTGTGGGGAGATAAGGGAGCAGACTCGAAAGACAATAACAGATAAAATGTCAAGACGAAGATGGCGATGAAACAATTCGTTTTTAGATCGAACGATAGGGACAAGTTGTGGACAATAAGAAACAACACACAAAAGTCAAAAACATGGAGGCGTATATGTTTACATAAAGCGTCTTTCGACATGAGGATAGAAATTAAGATATGTTGCCCGAAGTACGGCCATGCATGCATGGCCGTTCTGGGACATGTTAGAGCACAACGTATGTAGATCAACGCACCAGAGACATTGGATGTGTCCCCAAAGACCTCCCTCAACTAATATAGATTCGAGATAGATGGCGTGTGCAGATTTAAAATGCCTGAGCAAGATCAGCCACATATTGATGATGATGTGCGAAGTAACTCTGAGAGGAAGGTAGAAAATGTGTCCTGGGCAAAAGTTACATGTAAGGTTGTCGATGTGTTTGTATGAACCAGTCTTAATTTCAACATACGAACGTCCAAATCAAAGTTTCATCATTTCATGATAAACCGAAATTACACGAAGACAAAACGTGCTTTCAGAAATTCAAAGCAGATTATAAATTTTCCCGGCGAACTAAGCTGCAGCGAGAAACAGGGAACAATGGCGTAAAATAAAAAAAAAATATCTCAGGGACATGTCATTCAAGACGTAATTATATAAATCCTTACATAAGAACAGCTGCACCAGGAAGTGTTTTACACAAAATACTAGAATATAGGATAGATTCGATAAATCAACGCAAAATAGAGAAGCAACAAATAATGCCTTAAATAAGCAAATTAACAATTTTATTTTAGATCGAAATCAGAGATAATGGGATATAAAATAGCTATCAAACAAAAGAAACCCAATGTTATTAATGTGTCACCTTTAACATTAACTCTGCTTATAATATATCATACTGTTAAGTTCATTAACTGTTAGTCAAGTGAACAAATAAAGTGGTTAAAATTACATCCACTTCCCAAATGCTTAACTTTCCGTAAATAAAAACTGATATTACAGAATTCTGCAGACAACGAGCTAGCAGAATCGTTACCACGTCGCGCACAATGCTTAGCGGCATTTCTACCAAGTTCACATTCCGTTGGGAACGACTTTGCATTTCATCCTTTCGGGGGTTAATAAGTAGCGGTTAAACACTGAGATCGATATAATCAAGCTAATTCAAAGAAATTGCTGGCGGGCGTCGTACAAAAATTTGAAACCGGTATTACGTAATTCTGTTGAATCCTTCGGCTAGCTGATCATATTTTGATCAACCGAATGACGACGGCATAAAGTACTTGACATTCATTTTGAACACATTCTGAGTTTTCCAGCTGAACTGAATGGAATTGGTCGCATAAAATCGAAATGAGCAGAAACCATGGGCGAAAGAAAGAACCTATGAGATGTATGAATCCTCTGGATAGCAAGTGATATTTATCTCTCGCTGGCTGGAGTGATTTCTAGTTGGACCCACTAATAACAGAGCTGTAATATATATATATATATATATATATATATATATATATATATATATATATATATATAATTATGTGTATTTTTTCTATCTTAATGAATAAAAATTCTTCTGATAGAATAAATGGGTTAATAGAAACCAATGTAGCAAAGAACACAAAATAACTGTGGTTTAATTCCTGTTTTTAAGGCAGGAACTCCTTGAAATTTTGGTTATTTGAGTTTCCCTGATGAGAAGGTTACAATTTTAATATCACAGATCCCTATGGATCACACAGGTTGTAATCCTTTGAAACATATGTAGGAATAAAAGTATGCAATTATAGCATGCGTTTTCTCCAATCCTTAAATTCTTATATATATATATATATATATATATATATATATATATATATATATATATATATATATATATATATATATATATATATGTATGTATGTATGTATGTACGTATAGTGTACGTATTTATACACAAAAGAGGTGACCTTTAACAGGACACCTTACCTGCTAGACAGGGCAGTTAAGGCCCAAAACACGAATAAGAGTAATTTGAAAGGGAATGAACAATAAAAATGTTTCTATAGTTAGCCCCAGGCTCGAGTTTCTGAATTTATGTGCAAATAAACTAATTTGCCATCTGTGCTTCTTCAGTAAGGCTGCTACGATTAATGCAACTCCATTTTTTAGACACCCCTATAAAGAACGTCAACTTCCAAATACACAGACGTGGTGCAGATTACTCTCTGAACGCGCCAGGTATTAAAATATCTAAAAATCATAGACACGCGAGACAATTCACCCCAGATCTCATCCAGGAGTGATGGACACCAATGTTTCCTCATTTTTGTGGCTTATCAGTGTCACGTACCCAAACCGATACACATGTATCTGTGCCTGTACATGCTTGCATATGAAATTTTATTTCTAGATTAGCAATAACTTCCAAGATATAGCATCCAGAGTATAGTTGAAAAACTATCATAATTCTTAGTAGATTACAATTTTGTAATTCAAATTGTAGTCTTGAGATTCGGGCGAAGTCTGTACTTCTCTCTTGAGGATTCATCTTGGAATTTATTATTAACACTGAAAATAAATTATTTAACCTTGTCGACGAATGTGCAGAGTCAATTTTCTATAACCTGTTGATGATTTAGTTGCATACCACCAAGCAACAAATACTACTACTACTACTACTACTACTACTACTACTACTACTACTACTACTACTACTACTACTACTACTACTAGTAGTATATATATATATATATATATATATATATATATATATATATATATATATATATAATCATGCCGGTGTGTCTCTGTGTGTGTGCATGTTATGAGATATAGAGTACAAATCTCGCCCTGCTTAATAAAACATTTGTATATTTATCAAACCTAAGTTTTCGAAACAATTTACGTTATAGGTTGTTAACAGTATGGTTACATCTGATAATTACTATGGTACATTCATGAAATTATGTCTTAGTTGTTGCAAAATGTAAAACAATTGAAGCAAAACGAATCGAAACGGAACGATTATATCGTCATGCTCAATTAACAATCTTATCTATGCGTCATTGTCTCTCTCTCTCTCTTTTCTCATTTTCTCCCTCTCACATACACACACACGCACATATGCTCACTCATACATACATGTATGTATGGTAGTGTTTACATACACACATATATAATTCATAAATATGTGT
This sequence comes from Octopus bimaculoides, assembly GCF_046866305.1. Classification (NCBI taxonomy): domain Eukaryota; kingdom Metazoa; phylum Mollusca; class Cephalopoda; order Octopoda; family Octopodidae; genus Octopus; species Octopus bimaculoides. Next base: position 7,098,548 of record NC_142934.1, on the reverse strand, counting down.
CTCTGTGTGTGTACAGACACTCCCACACACGCACACACAATATATAGGTTCAGGAATGCTTACCAATCGTGCGGTTTCAGGTTCAGTCTTACTGTAAGGCAACTAGTCTCTAGTCGGTCAAAGCTGACTAAATGCAGCGTGCCGCGTGTATATATACATATATATATATATATATATATATATATATATATATATATATATATATATATATACAGAAACTCGAGTCTTGGAGTAACTATTGAAACACTATTATTGTTCATTCCCTTTCAAATTACTCTTATTCGTGTTTTGGGACTTAACTGCCCTGTCTAGCATGTAAGGTGTCCTGTTCTGCTCATTTCGATTTTATGTTACCAATTCCATTCAGTTCAGCAGAATTCTATACGTAACTTTCTAAGTGAAGGTAACTGAAATTTGTTTTCTGAGGGTTTAGCTGTATTAGATACTGTTTATTGTGCTAAACATTATTAAACTTCATCTCGACTGCTGCTAAATCTCAACTCACATCCTAGCTCATTGGTAAAGGTAAGGGCACATAAGATGTTTTACATACTCCCGAATAAATGGAATGGCTATTCCTAGAACATTTTTGCTCGTAAGTTTCTTGCGTCAAGTTCAATTTGCGAACAAACAATGACAAATCATATATGTTACACACACACACACACACGCACACACACACATATATATATATAATATTTTTCTGCTGCAGATCTGAAAAACCTGTTATATTTTTATTTGACTGCGAAACTTTTCAACATGACTGTCAACATTAAGTAAGTAGTGTAATCATCTCAAGTAACGAATCGACAAAAATATATTCCGTTAAATACCTCATTAGTAGAATGACAATATCTTGGCAGTAACTGCGTACGAAGTGACGCAAATAGATTTCAGCTTATGCTGCATCTAATGGTATAATGCGAAATGTTGGTCGATATAGGTTGTCTGGTAACAGGTTTTCGAATGTCGCAATCGTCATATCTAATCGTAAGTTCAATTTTGATACGTTTGGTTCCTTCCCTACCGAGTAGTCAATATTTTATTGCTGATAAAATTTTAACTGGTACTAAAATAAACTACTAACAACGATAAATTACGGGCTCGTGATTCTAAATCTTAGTTTACTAATTTTGTAGGATCCTTACTCTACTCACTTGATTATAACCCCACTAATGTAGATGCCTTTATACACCTAATTAGTGACTTATTTAAACAACATTTTGTAATATGTTAGGTACAACCGTTTTGATCTACACAGATGATGCAAAATAAAGGACTCCTTTGTATCGTATAAGATAAATAAACTGAGAATTATGCTTTTGAGGATTCACTGCGAGAAAATATATTAATATCCTGTTCAGGCTATATTACTAGCATTATCCTGCGTTTGAGAATTTAAAATCACTTCTTTAACTTTCTAAGACATCTCATCGCTTCTAAAAGCAAGCTTCGTTTGTTTGTTTACATTTATCGTAATTTTGAATTTAACATATGATAACATCTCATAAAGCGAAATTTCTATACATCTTAAATTTGCAGAAAAACTTGTGGTAGGTAGTTTAGCTTAATCTGTCTACGAGCACCGCGACGCGTAATCACGGAGGTGTGTGTTCGAGTCTCATAGCTAGCCGCTTACACTTTTTTCTGCAAAATAGGGATAGTAATCTAAAAGCTCAGAAAAGATCAACAACGTGTACAAGTTCTACATCTGTGACGGTTTGCTGCTAAATATGCAGGCATCTAGAACCACCTGGAAAAAAAAAAAGAAAAACGAAAAAAGCACAGAACCGGTTGTGGCAAAATTACTGCCCAATACACTCCAGCCTCTAAGCTTACATGGCTAATACATCCACCATTTGCCATTTCTACCGCATGTACAATACACCATTCTCAATCCTGATTCATATTGAAGCTCCTCTTCTCAAGTAACTATAATTCACTCCTCATTCATAATGCGTACACCCTAACAAATCTTTTGCTTGCAACAATTCACACAGGTCTTTCTCTCCAGAAAGGCGGCCTTCTACAACCCCCGCCCCCTCCCATTGCATGTTCTTTTTGTTTATGCGCTACTCCTATTTAATAGCGCAAAAGATACATGAACTGCGGCGATCCCACTTGTCGCGGAAGCACTGCAAGTTCATGAGCTCATTCTTTCCTCTAGACCAAGCCTGCAATAAAAAAGAAACTTGCTGACTCACACTATTTCTGTTCTTTTCCATTATTAATCATTTGGGAAATGTATGAACAATAAAACCTAACATTTGCTTGCCAGGCTTTCTCTCACCAATAACTAAATCAAGGTCATTAGATTTTGTAGTCCTTTCACGTTTGTATTATCAAGATTTCTTTTTCTTAATTCGGTTTAAAATCTGTCATTGTACACATATTTGAATTTCAGTGTCACTGCTGCAACCGGACAATTATTTCATTTCCTATGTTGTTATTTGCGCCAGGTCAACCCCGATCTGTTTACATAAGCAGAGTGAATCACAACCCCTTTATTCAAAGTATCATGTTCTTCTATGTTTTGATTTAAGGAATATAAGGCTTCTATCTCAGTAGGCCGCGTGACTTTGAAAAGAGTGCCTTTTAAGCTAGTATAGTTACCTGATAAGTTACAAATGTTCCTGGAGAAGTAGATGTAATCTCTCAGTAAAGAAAGTCCGCCTGGCAAATCTCTGTGGATGAATATCACTATTTAATGTCACTCTTTTAATGCCCCCACAGATGTCTCTGTCCTCGCGATGAACAAGCAGTATCATATCTCTGCACGTTGAACTCTGTATGTGTTGTGTCGTCGCCCCCAAGAGAAGAAGTAGGCTCGACCAAGACATATAAATAGAGGTAGTCAGACCGTGGTAAGTGTTGACTGACAGTTGTCTGGCTGTTGAGTAGAGATCATCCGAAGGTGCTAGATAGCAGTAGCTTGAGACATAACAGTATGTTACTCAATCACTAACATAAATCAGAAATATGTCAACAAATCAATCTTTCAGTTTTCCCGACAATCAGAATAATCCTAGTTTGAAATTATTAAGCAAATATTTTCAAAGAATAGCATACGACAGTAAATGGCTTGATTTTTTTTTCTAAGAGCATATTTGTACAACACAAGTGTTACCTTCCATTTATGTAACATGGATGGTTGTAAAATGATGAAGAGAAATTCATATATTTGCAGACCATCTGATTTTTAACATTTCTGTGTCCTACAAAATTCATTTGTAGGCAACTATTTTCCGGACTGTTGAAGACAATAGGATCAATCACATTTTAATATATTGTATTCGACTGATTACGAATGTTCACTCATAAATCACAAGTATTTAATCCTTTATTCTTTTTATTTCACTCGTTAGTGAAATAAATATTTATAGTCTTCCCATTTGATGATTGAATCCTTTGACAATAAAATAAATGAAAGAATCTAATTTAAATTTCTATTGATCATCTCTCTTTTGCAGACGCCGCCTTTGTCATTGGAAGCAACTAGGAAACGTGAAGTTAATTAGTCTCATGTGTTTGAATATTATTGGTGAAATATTAGTGAAAGGAAAATTGATTGCAGCCACCAGATACATAAACAAATACATACAAAGCAAAGGCAATCCTTACATGAAAGAGCAAAACATAAAACTAAATGCATTTGATGATTGACAAACATTTCCAAACAATGTTACGAGCAGTATAGAAAGCAACTCTTCTCAAATGTTTTACTTGGCGTGTGTAGCATTTGAATACAGATTCAGTTTCATATTATATTGTCTAAACAGTGTTTATACCTTTAACAGTCTGTTCCTCATATAGGATTTCTCTAGTGGTTATACAATACATCTTCGTATTATTTTATTAATCGTTTCCTCCTTGGAGCGTTCAATCTTCTATTAAAGGAAATATGCAATAATATACATTGGGTTCATAATACTCGCTTCCTCCAGGAAATTCAAGAGAAAAGGTCGATGCGGAAGGATTTATAGCGCAGACGGATTGTTCCTCTTATGACTGGAATCTCATAAAAAAGACTTGGTTTTTTCATTGTTCAGAAAGAGATAAAACAAAGTAATAAAATATTGTTTCTGCCTACAGAAAAGACTAACCTAGATTTGGGTGTCAAAGTTCTCTGTAAAGAAACAAAGTAACTTGTATATGTCTGCTCTATGCATTAAGCAATTAAATAGAATATTAATTTATGCAATTTTTTATAATGTTCATGTGAATGGTGCAATTAAAAACAGACTCCTGAATAAGAAGCAGCAAGTAATATTCGTCACCATGCTACAGATTTCTAACACCTATTCCGATATTCTATAATATACCGTTAATTTATACTTTGCTAACGGATCTATGCGTAATCAGTCACGAATACCAATGAATGAATCACGTTACGGAGTTTCGTCCATCTAAAGTTAAATATTTTAGACATCAGCATAATTATCGATGTTATAGGTTTCTAACAGGTAATATGATATTCTATAATATTCGATTAAAATATATTTTGTTATCGAACCTTGTGTCAACAGTTACGAATGTCAATAAATTAATCACGTTACGAAGTTTAGTTTATACAAAGGAAAACGTTTTAGACATTCAGGTAATTATCGATGAGAAGGTGACGTTTGCCTCTCTAAATGGGCAGCTTGCAAAGCTATAACTGAACGAAAATATATGAGTCGCAATTTCAGGTGGTTAACAAAATGAAATTTTTGGATAATATTGTTTTCAAATGCTTGACTGAATATCAGTAAATTTGGTGGAGAGCATGAGTCTATTACATCCAAAGAAGTACCAGTTGAAAACCAGTTCAACTGGCACTTCTTTTGTCGACATCGAAGGAAAGAAAGGCAAATACCTCGGAAGAATTTGAAATCAGAACGTACAGACGGACGAAACACTGCTAAACATTTTGTCCGACGTGTTAACGATTCTGCCAGCTCACCACCTTAAAATGTTTGGATAGTATTAGTTATATTGCATCCAGTTATCAAATGAAGTTACTAACTGAACCAATTTAATCAAATATGCATCCATTTCCTCTTGCTAATTAAGTATTGCTCTAAACTCAAATTGTTCACCTTCACATACAATTGATAGATTTAGCTATAGCCATCTGGGATTGAATACGTTGCATAATTTAGTTACTTTCTGCCATGTTAAAAATTCAGACCCCACCAGGTTGAACTTTTTCTTTCATATGCTTCGTTTCGACAAAATAGAAGTTACTGGAAAGATACGGTACGATATATCGCCTGCTAGAAATCCGCTGTTTATTTGGGCCAATTTGAAACTCGAATTTTCTGGTTGAAATATATTCGTTTAAAAATCTGTGAAATCAATCCTTTCGACTACAGGTAGAAGGCTAGGAATTTGGGAGGAAGGGGTGAGCCAAATACACTGACCTCAGCGCTCAGCTGGTACTTATTTTATCGACCCCGCAAGGATGAAAGTCAAAGTAGACCTCAGCGACATTTAAACTCAGAACGTAAAGACGGACGAAATGCCGCCAAGCATTTTGCCCGGCGTGCTAACGGTTCAGCCAGCTCACCGCCTTCAGAAACCGTATAATCAATATTTGATTATAGTAGTAGGTTTCAATAGTCATTGTGATTTGTCTTTCAGGAATTCCAATAAATATTGTAAATATATTTTCATACATTTTTGAATGGAATCTTCCTAGTATGATATATTGTAGATATGCTCAGTAATTTATACACATGCTATTACCATTATTCATTATACGTTGTGCCAACGACGAATATCTGTTGTAATTGATTAGAAAGTGGGAAAAATTCAAAACGGAAAAGCAATAGAAAACATATAAATCGTTATTTTCATGATGTGCTGCATTATATTATCTAGAGTATTGAAGTAAAATGTGAGTTTGGCTTTAGCACTGCTTTATGATAAATGCCATAAGCTGTGTAACACTGTGATGCTTTCCTTTTTCTTAGCATGATCTAAGTCCTTGCTATTCCATGTCTAAGAGATCTGTAGAGGGATATGACAGAGTTTTTAAAACCAGAGCCTGTGATTCCTCGATGCAGGTTCCCTTTTCCGTATAACATTTAACGATTTCCAGGTATACTCAATATCCCAGAGGCGGAATGGTCTTGAGGGCCAGGCTGAGATGCACATGATATACGACACCACGACAATACATTTCTTATTGTTTCTAATTCTCATTATTGTTAAAAATCTTTTCATCTGATTATCGATTATAATTATATAACGAAATATCAACGCCAGGATACAATACTTCCAGTTTTTGATTTGGTGTTCACAAAATTCTCTTCCCTTACTTGAATAGAGGGACAAGGGAGGATATGGACAGCTGGTGCAATGGCAGCTATTTTTAGCATCATGAGCGGTTGCAGAGACGCTTCCTATTTGGACCAGGTCTCAACATATTCAAATAATAATAAATACGCTACAAAATCACATAGAAAATTAATCTATATCACAGAAACGTAGCGGCTTCAAAACTAAATCAAACATGAAAATAAGGAAGACAAAGGGATGGCTTTCTCAGCATTTATATCCCCACCTCAGAATGATGACTTGCTATGGCGTAATGGACTTGAGCAAAAGTCAACGCGTAAACAAAACATACATCTATCAAATGTCTACCGGTTCACCATTACCATCTCACGAGCTTGCTGAATCTTCATGTCAGTGGTGGAGGTTGACGGGGTCCCTCTTAGTGTATAACGCTTGTCCGGCCACTTTTAAACTCTTCGATCCACTCACACACATTTCTACGTGGTAGTCCACTGTCCCCGTGTTGTGTTAAAAGCCTCTCATGAATTTCAGCACTTGACACACATTCCAACCATGAAATCGAATCACTGCTCTTTGTTCGTCTCTGGTGCACATCGCTACTAGAACGGCCATGCTTACACTGTAAAGCCAGAAAGAAAAATGGCGCAATCAGGATCAAACATCGATTATATGTCCACAATAGTAGCAACTATAAGCACGTTTGCGCAGAAGACAGTGTAATAATGATAAAGGTATGTTATGGCGAAAGTGCAGATAATTCTGACATTCCCTTGTAGACAGATAGATAGATAGGTAGATAGATAGATAGATAGATACATAGATAGATAGATAGATAGATAGATAGATAGATAGATAGATAGATAGATAGATAGATGCATTCGTACATACGCCGATATATATTTTGGTACAAGCAGTCATGCATGGGTGCATATATATTCATAAATTTATGAAAGATTATTTTTATAGCTCTAATTCATTTCTCTATCTTTATGGAATTTCATAAATAACACAATGTTTTCTGCTAAGAATATTCGAAATAACAATGATCTTTGAACTGGTGCGTATAGCAGGCTCTTATAAATCACTGTTAAAAATTATTATCACATGTAACACTTGGGATATCATTTCATTTTATACCTTAATAAAATCTAGAAAGATTCTTATACATATAAAGGAAGCGAGAAAAGGAATATTTCATTGTGTTCTGTATATATATATATATATATATATATATATATATATATGTATATGTATATATATATACACACACATATATATATATATATATATATATATATATATATATATATATATATATAGTGCACATAAGCAGTAAACTCTTCACATATTTTATATTTCTATTTCTACATATTCATGCACATTTATCATGTTGATTTAAAATCGATTTATCTTCTCTTTCGCTTGTATGTACACACACACGCAGACACACACATACACATGCACACACACATACGCACACACTCGCACGCACGAACTCATATACACATTTACGTAGATATACACATAAACATACAAATATGCATATATATGCACATACAGACATTGACACATAGATATTGAAATTTCGCTGGAGAATAGCTATACCAATAAACTATGTATGTGTGGTGTTTGAGAGAGAGAGAGAGAGAGAGAGAGAGAGAGAGAGAGAGAGAGAGAGAAAGAGAGAGTGTGTGTGAGTGTGTGTGTGTGAGTGTGTGTGTGTGAATTACACGAAAATCGGTAGCTCAAACATCTATTTGTAATACAGAGTCAAAGATTTTGTCGCTGGAGACTGCGACCTGTGCTCTGACAAAGATACTCTGCAGCAACTTTTTTCAGTGTACCTGTTGCAGTCGTGAGGAATGATGGTATCTACAACCTATTATAAATTATATGTTTAAGTGAAGTTACCGATCTACATGTGTTTCCAAATGGTTTCTTTTGCCTTCCACGCTGCAATCTCTTTAGTTTCAACACATGATCTCACCCACAGCACTTGCTTTGCAAGAGCATCTCCGTAATACTTTAACATATATTTGTGTTTAAATTTAGTCCTTTTGAAAGATACAGATTCGTTTCAAATTTTGACACAAGGCCAGCAATATCAGACGAGGGGGCTAAGGCGATTACATCGACCCCAGTGCTTAACTGGTACGTATGTAATCAACCCCAAACGTGTGCTTAATTTACCTAAGCCATTCTATTTGCCAGTATTCAAATGCGATGCGGTAGCCACTCTCTCTCTGGATGCAGCAAATAATTTAAAATAGTAAAAATACAAACATGAGCAACAACGACCATAATAGTAGCAAGAAGATCATTGGCATTAGCACAAACCTTGAGAACTCCAATTACAATAGTAACGGAACCAAAACGAATCAGAAAATAATCAGCACTAGCAATAGCAAAAATCACAACCGCATCAAGAGAAGAAGCAGTGACAGCAGTAATAGAGCAACAGGTGAAACCACGGCTATCAAAAACAGCAACAACAAAGCAACAGACAAAAACCAAGAAAGCAACAGTAAAATTGTCCACAAAAACAGCATCGACAACAATTACGATGACAAATCCATAAAACAAACAATATTCTTCAAGCATGTCACAGATCAACGGATTTCTCTGGAAGGTAAAGCGGACGCTATTACAAATATATAAATGATATTGTTTCTCTGGATTATTGTCACTCTCAGAAAAGAAATTCTTTTCACAGAAAAGAGATGTGGAGAAAAGTATCGTCTACTGTGGGATACATCGCTCAAGGGAAATAACGTTAGAATGTGGTAGTCGTCTGCAACTTCAAGAAGGAAGCTCGTAGGATTGCTACAATATCCTGCACCTCCCTACATTTTGTGATGATATCTTTATATATACGGGAGTTCGCATGACTAACTAAATTTCACAAAGTACCTCTTCATACGAAGGTGGCCAGAGCATTGGCCCTGCTAATGGAGCACGTGGAGATCGTAAATATGAAGTCCAGCCTTAAATCAAACAGAACGAAAGAATTAATAGCGTTCCAGGTTTCGGTGGCTCCGGAAGTTGCACCTGGAATCTCGGTTTTCTATTTCGGAGAGTGCATGCTGATGCGGCTGGTTGTAGAGGGTAGAAAACCCAAGTGTTATATCTATCGCAAAGCAGATCACCTCAGAACGTCCCTCACCATTGTCTGTAACTATGTGTTTTATTTTGTCAGTGACTGATTCTATATACGCGACAAAACCCCCAAAGGTGTGTTTTTTTCGATCAAAGTGGGTGTGTGAAGACGTGTTCCTATTGTTTCGAATCAAGACTAGTTGTGGTTGTTACGCAAACAACTCTGTTCAACATTTTCGTTACTGTAGATCAGAACCGACTGTTTTGGGGGAATTTTCTTTTGTCGATCAATATTTGTATATTGAGAAGAATATTAAGATGAAATCATAGAACGGTATATCGGGGCTCTATTTTATAACGGTCTTGTCCATTCGTTTAAAATGTGCATTTACAGTCGTATTTTGTTTATGGCTTAGAAATTTAATGATACATTTTTAAGGTTTGTTGCTGGTGATGTTGCTCGTGGTATTGGTGTTGTGCTTGTTGTAATGTCGATGATATCAGGAATGGTCGCGTGGGTGAGTATCTTGGTGGAAATGCTGCCTCCTCTACGAAGTCACGGCTTTCTGTGCTGGTCAGTCTTCTGTCACTCTATCCGTTTTCTTTTCACAAGGACTTTGCTTTTCGGGGGTTATTTTCACCCTACTTGCACGAGGTATCGGAAAAGGAAGTGGTATACCTTGAGAGGGTATTGATAATTTTCTGTGCGGTCGGAGGCAAGTTTCGAGTTGTTTCCGAGGTGTTTGGTCAAGTGGTCAAGTGGTGTTGTTGACATTGTTGTCGCTGCTGTTAGTTTCTGTCGCCAGTGTTGTGTTGGCTGCTCTTTTTGTTAGTGCTTTTGTTTTTAACGCTGCTGAAGTTGTCAGCGTAGACGCTGCAGCTGTTCCTTATGGTGCTTTCTAGATGCTACAGCGATCACTGTCGTAGTATATGTTCCGATTGTTGTTGTTGCTCTTGCTGGCCTTGATGTGGTTGTTGCATGGGGAATGTTAACAACAGTATTTTTCATCATGACAGATCGGGGAAGAATGTTCTGAGGTATTTGTTTCCACCATATATTTAGCACCTGTGTATTCTGTCTACCACTACAAATAGTCGTGCGCCAATCAGAAGGTTGATTAGGTCGGAGGTGACTCCCAAACAGTCTCTTGATGTCATTGGTTCACAGGGGTAATTTCTGTCCTTGTATTTTCCTTGTACAACTTGGAGATTTGGAGGAGCATTATTTTTCATTCTGTTTCTACCAACACTGCTAAGACCTTTCCGAGAGATATTGATTTCTACTTGTCAATCCATATCTTGCTAAGATGTTTTTTTATTACTTTCAATAGTTTTTAGGTATGGCTTTTTTTTTAATAAATATATCATCTGCAAATCCTTATAAGTTCTAGCAGCTTGCACTTTATTTTTCTTGTCATAAACTCTTATTTCCAGGTACAAATTTATCCTCCACAAAAGTATGGTGGTAGAGGCTTTGTAATCTGGAAAAAGACGTTCTCGGTTTATCGTTTCCAATGTCTGCCAGTTGTTTAATTTTGAAGATTCAAATGTTTTCTCTCAGTTCGATGTTAACTCTTGCTCCATCAGTCGCTAACACTTATCTCTGCCAGCCCGTCCTGTGTACCTACTAAAGTATGAGAAGCTGTTTCCTGGGACCTTTAAATTTATTTTCCTTGTTGCATCTCTCTTTACATTGATTTGATATCGTTTGATCTCTCACAATTCTTCAGCTACTGTTTCGAGTTGTGCAATCTCATTCATGACGCCTCGTCCTTTGCTTTTCGGTTGCATTACTCTCCATAATATACTTACCATCTTTGCTGTTTGCATTCATTAATTTTAGTTTTATTTTCCCACTAGTACTTAGTATTCACCTAGTAATTTACATTGTTTCCTATTACTGTTACACTTATCAGCTGCTATTTAATGTTCACCCAGTACTTGATAAAATCATCAGGTTCGAGTTGAACCGTTTGTGTTACTCAAATATTTTGTCTCACTTCATAACGACCTCTTCTCCACAGTTACGTGTGTACATCTTATCACCCATTCTGTTGTTTCGGATATTACTTTGTCAGTTTCTTCACTTTTTACAATTGTGTTTTTTTGTTATTGCTGTGAAAATTTCCTTTGTTATATTTTCTGCTTTTGTTTTTAATGACATATACTTGCGAGCGATGTTAGCTGGTTCAATGAAAGGTCTTTTATTGACTTTAATACGTTTATTATTTCCTTCTTTAGATTATAGTCATGTTCACGATAGTCATCTTTAAACATTTCTATTCTTAAGACTTTCTCTTATTGTTCTGATACATTGTTTTTGTGGCAGTATTTTCGAGGCTTCGATATTGGTATTTTCGTTAATTCTTTGTTTTTCACGTACTGGGTCACTAGGTCGATCATAAGGTTACATGTTCTAAACGTTTTCGCGTTCTTTATTATTTTTTCCTTTTCGTTATGTTTCTTTTCGTTGTGTTCTTTTTAATAAAATTTCTAAGTCTGCGTAAAATACATTTTTGAACTAAAAAAAATAATTCTACATGCGTCTCCTGGAACAAAAAAGCTACTTTTTAAATTAACTACAGATATTTTCTCTTTCGATTTACACTAACATTGTAAAGTTTTTTTTTTCCAGGTAGGAAATATCTCTAAATACGCTTAGGTGTGAGGATCTATAGCGCTAACGTTAACTGTATGTAATACGTTCGCTTAATTATATTTTTAATTCAGTAATGTTCAGGTAATTGTTATAGTAAGCACAATGCATACAATACGTACTTATGCAAATGTGCACGCACACACACACATACATACACAAACACTCGCACAAGCACCACATGCATGCATGCAGAAATTAATAATTACGGAGAACGATGCGAAGATCTACTGAGAATACGAAAATTAATTAACTGGACTTTTTCTACACTCACCGAGGTTAGCCAGCATTATTAACCGGTAAAAACGAATACGATACCAGGCAGGATTGTATATTCCTCTCAACTAAATTTGGAAATTCACTTAAAGGTTACATGCCTCATTGAGGGATAACAAAATCCAATGAATTTACTGGTTTACTGGTTTACCTAAGCCATTCTACTTGCCAGTATTCAATGCGACCCCAAGATGATGAAAAAGCAAAGTCGACCGCGATGGAATTTGAACTCAAAACATGAAAACAGACATTATGCTGCCAGGCATTTTGCCCGTCTTGCCAATGATTCTGTCAGCTCGCTGCCTTAAAATAGCGT
>NC_142934.1:7073422-7080922 GCF_046866305.1 Octopus bimaculoides | reverse complement strand
TCATCATTGACATGCATTCTCTGTTCTCGGTCTGCTTCAGGTCCCGAGTTCGCCAAATATTAGAACGAAACGAAGCAAATTTTGTAATCCCCAGAATATATTGCCAACTTCGCGCATATATATATATATATATATATATATATATATATATATATATATATATATATATATATATATATATATATATATATATATATAAAGATTGGTAGATAGATAGACAGATAGATAGATGGAAAGATAGATAGATAAATATACATATATATATATATACACACATGCACACACGCATATATATACGTACATGAGTGTGTGTGTCTGTATGATTTAGTTGATTATCAGTATATACCTAGCAGATAATTTGGTCAAATTATTGAGATTAAAATTAGATTAAAGAAATAAACAGGTCAAACAAACACTACCTCAGTGACATCTATATATTTAAATTTCTAAAAAGGTGATTAAGACATAGTACAGATACAAAAGTATTCGTTCGATCGTTTATAACCTGCTCTATGAATTATGACCGGGCAAACAGAAATCAATATTTGTTTTACAAAGTAACTACAATTGTGAAAAATGAACAGAGGTTTACATACAAATGTAAATTTATGTAATGTGTTCACAGACACACTTAAGAAACACGCATTCACACATACATAAATACACGAATACATTTTGATATCAGTATGCATGTCATGCATTTGGGTAAAACTATATATACGCATATCCACTATGTGTACATATGTTTATATATGTTTATATATGTTTATATATACATATATATATATATATATATATATATATATATATATATATGTAAAAATATGTGACACTTATTCGGTAGCCATGATTTAAACTCCGATTTTCGGATGCCGGGGGAGGTGGAGGGGACCCACGCCAACATCTCTTCAGTTATCCGGCTATTGAAAATTCCTGTCAAATTTCAATAGCCGGATAACTGAAGAGATGTTGGCGTGGGTTCCCACCCCGGCATCCGAAACTCGGAGTTTTATCATGGCTACCGAATAAGTGTCACATATTTTTACAGATAAATTCCTTTATTTACATAATATCAAGGTCCCTTCCTTTCTTTTGCTGTCCTTTCTATCAATATATATATATATATATATATATATATATATATATATATATATATAATACATACATACATACTGTATTAAAAAGCATAAAAAATATCACAAAAAATGTTACTTAGAGTTTCACGTTGACGCTGTTTTTTAAGAAAGCGTATTACTCTGCCTCCGGTGGTCGAGTTCCATTTTATCCACCTCATCTCGCATTTACGTGCTTACTCTCGTATGTATATATATATATATATATATATATAAGTAGGTATCTATGCGTATCATTATGTGCGTGTGTGTGCGTATGTGCGTTTGTGTAATGTGTCTATATATGAACATATGTATATTATCAGTTTATCTACACCTTAATGTGTATGAATTTATACACATGACTACCACTTATATTCTTAAATTTCTTTTGTCCGTAATACCGTGAATCTAACATTTCTCAGATGTTTGTCTGTATTGCAGTCATTGCAGTACATCTACCCCTATACTCATTCTCACTTCATTTTCAGTGAGGTATTGATCCATGGATTTGGCTATCGGCTATTTGTATGTGTATATAACTATATGGCCATACTTCGTTTTTTTATTTCTTTGCTCTGTGTTTGTAATCATGTATGCCTATGTACTTATATATTGCGCATATTAACAATGAATAAAAATATTTTTTTCTCGAATCCTATCTCTCTCTCTAGAAGTATGTATTACTGATAGGTTTTAATATATATACATTATATATATATATATATATGGATATAGATATGTATATACATATACATGTATGTTTGTGTCTTTATATATATATATATATATATGTAAATTAGAGTCAGGATTTGACTGCTATTCTTTCAGCGTGGTGGTATCTCTTGATACCCTGTATTATAATTTTAAATAATTTTAAATAATTATTACCTTTGATGGTTTTTATTCCCATGCTGACCACTTGATAAGATCAATATTTTAAATATCGATCTTATCCTTATTTATATAAATATATATATATATACGTATATATATGTGTGTGTGTCTGTGTACGAACATATAAATGTATGTATATACATATGTTCATATATCTATATAATTTAGATATACATATATGCATATGTGTGTGTGTGTATGTATGTATGATTATATTTCAGTGTATTTTATGTATGTCGTACATTTTTGAATGCAAGTCTTTACTCATATCTCTGCACGTATATACTAATAGGTAAGATTTTAATAGACTAACTTACAAGAAATTATATATAAATATAAGTATTTTAGAAAATGAACAATTCAATTTACATTATTTGCTTTTATCCAAATAATTTTAAACCCATTAACAATGAAATTCTCATAGCATGCAAGTTTACAGATTTTAAAAGCTTATATATATAAAACTAATGAAATTTATATCAGAAGGTAATATAAGTTATATAAAATCAACGATGTTTATATCAAATTATAACAGGTTGTGTATTAAATTAACGAAGCGGGTACAAAATTCTAATATAATGAATATTAAATTAAAAAGGAGCTGACATACGCCTGTATATGCATATACATTCATACTTGTATGCATACACATGTATATGCATATGTATATAGATACATATATGTATATATATAAATATATATATATATATTGTATACATATGTATTTATACATATATTTATACAAATATATATATACACATACATATGCATACATATATATATATATATATGTGTGCGTGTGTGTGTGTGTGTGTGTGTGTGTGGGTATGTGTGTGTGTTTGTGTGTGTGTATGTATTATTTATTCAAAATGCCTTCGTCTATGTTTTATTTTTATAATTTATTCGTATGGAAAATATGAGCACAACACGCAGTTCTCTTATTGACTCTTTTAACTCTGGATATTTTTATACTCATATATATATATATATAAAATCCAGTGAATTTGTGGGTGTGTAAATTTTATGCATATATGTAGAGATTGACAATTAGGTTTTAACAAGAGCAATAGTTATAATTGAAATCATATGCCTCACAAAGTTTAAAATCTAGATTTTCTTATTAGGATTGTATATTTCACTTTAAATACTTTTCTTTTTTAGCTAGAAATACACAATGCAACACTGCACTGCTAATATATATCTAAAATGCTGTGCTTCCTTACACACATTTATATGTAATATACATATATATATATACACTTACACAAATATGCATACATATTATTCATATACCTATATATATATATATATATATATATATTCATATATACATACATATATATATATATACATGTATATGCCTATAAATTTGTACATATTTATATATATTCATATATACATATATACGTGAATATACGTATGCGTTTCGGAGCATCTTTCGTATCATAGATATCTATTGAATCAAAGGGAAATATCCGAAGAAATATACTACATCAGAAGATAAATGATATAGGAAGATAAAGTGACAATATAATCGTGCGCCGATTGTTTTAACTTAGTTTCAAACTTGTATTTATGTATTTACTTTTGAATCCTCGATCGAACTAGGAACACTTTAGATGACTCATACATCTCATATGCATTAATGCAAATATATGCACTTTCATACATACATACGTACATACATACATACATATATATATGCATAGAAATGCATACACATACAGAAACACACACATATGCTGTATTGCATACGTGTGTTACTGTGATATATTAATATAGGAATGACTTGTCGTGCCTGTTATATCAAGTAAATTTTCCATTTGAAGATATGTATATTCAACTGAGGTGTTTTGATAGTAAGACTGTTCACCTTATGAGAATGCACGTGTGAATACAAAATTGGAAGCTATTCATTGATGTTATGCAAATAATATGTAAGGCTTATATACGATATCCATTATAAATCCATTTTAAAATAAAATGCTTAATTAGAAAGAAATTATACAATTAAACTCAACAATATTTTAGTAACAAGGATGGCATGTAACAATGAGTTAACAATGAAAAAAATAACGATAAAATTAGCTATGAAAATAAATTCTCTCATAAAAGAAAATGCGTTCAAATACAGAGGAATGTATAACATGGTTATTTTGTTTTTGTTTATTTATCTTTTTAATATTTACATGGGTTGTATAATTTATATTATTAATTCTCAAATGTAGATGGGTCTCACACTGTACTGTTATGCGAAATCCTCGAACACACACACACGCACACAAACACATACACATACATACTTACATGTATATATATATATATATATATATATATATATATATGTATATATATATATATATATATATATATATATATATACATACATACATACATACATACATACATACATACATACATACATACATACATACATACATGCATACATACATGCAGAGTTTTGACAAATAAAAATAACCCGCAAAAATATTCTAAATTAAGACAATGCTATTTACATATGTTTATAAATACTGTGATTGCTTTGCTAAAAATCTGTTGTGGTAATCCATAGCACAATATAGCTATCTTCCTCTGTCACTGATCCGGCACGCTGCTCATGAACAGTATTACGCTTATCAGGAATTGACCTGTGAGAACACGATACGGTGATCAGTCAAAGATGATGCACGGACCGCAAAAGCTTGCCCCAACAACCATCCACAATGCTTAGGGGCCTCGGAGCAAAATCTATCTTCTTACGTTCTATCATTCATTTAACATTGATTCATTTATCACAGTGAGTCCTTTTAAACAAACGTCCGTAATAAACGAAGATAGAAGTATAGCATAATCTGCGAACGATGTCGGAAATATTTAGAAACCTCCAATTTTACAGGAAATCTTCTGAATTTTAGAAGTTGACTTTTTTCTATCATTGAAAGAATTCATTATTAGTGGCATTGGGAGATGAGTTTTCATTTTTATATGGCTAAGAAAGAAAGAAGAACATTTTTTCTTAAAAAGAAATGACCTAGATTAAAAGTAAAAAGATTTTGCAACATGCACTGAAATTATGGTTAATAGTTAAAATTTAGATATACATAAACCCACTGGTATCCTATGGATATATTTTCCTCAATGTACGTCCTTCCCAAATGTGTCAATAGTAAATTATGTCCACACATCATAATATACGCTATAATGATTTATAAACAGTAGCCTTAATCTGTACTTACATTGGTTCAACTCGCCCCTGCACGACATTGTAGTTACACGGCACTGGAAGGTGAATAATTGTTTACATAAATTTATTTTCTAATGAATATTGGAAGTGATATTTGGAAGACCTGTAAACTAAAGCTCGACATATTCTTAAACATTTGTTAAATAAGCCAGAGATTCATATATGCAACAAAACATTTTATAATTAAGAAATTCAAATTTGGCAGCTAGATTTTAAATGAGATTCCCTACAGATTAACTTTGCAAACATGTTATTCGTTCAGATAAAAACAATCTTTTGTAAGCTGCGTACGTAACACGCGAATATATTATTTTCCGTTATCCTAGAATATAATTCTTACTTTTGTTGTCGTAATGAACCCGTTATTCTTATTGAAATTCTTTATTTAGATACTGAAATTAGTGGTATTTTATTTCAGCATCTAAGCCCGCATAGGTTTTCCTTCATAATTAAGTATTAAATGAACACACGCACACACACACATACACATACACACATACACACACATATATTCAAGTGTTTTATGCCTCCTAAGTATAATATTCATAGGCTGACTGTTACCTTTTTACTGTATGAGGTATACATACATGCGTGTGTGTGTGTGTGTACAAATAAGTATATACATATACACATGTGTGTGTATATGTATATATATATATATATATATATATATATATATATATATATATATATATATATATATATATATAGTTATATGCATATATGTACATACATGTGCTTCTGTGTGTGTATGTGTGTGATTGCCGGGTGTGTATACAACATGATGGTGGTGAACAGCGAGAAGAGTAAATACCTGCGGCCATGCTGGGGTACAATGTCGAAGGGTTTTAATCGAACAAATCGGCCCCATGACTTCTTTTTTTAAAGCATGATACTTATTCTATAGGTATCCGCTAGATTACGAGAAGGTAAGCACAACAACACCCGTTTTCAAGAGATTATGGTGGATCAAACACAGCCACAAAAGACGTATATACGTGGATATACGCATATACATATATACGAATGGCTTCTTTCAGTTTCCGTTGGCTAGTTTTCCTTAAATTAAATTAATTTTAGATGTATTCTTCTTAGGATGCATTGAAATGTTCCTATGTTAGCATTATAACCTCAGTCGTTGTAAACAAATTTAACTACTGTTTCTATATTCTATAAATGACATTGCTTTCCACTTTTATTATTTCCAGTTATGTGGAATATAGATTTGTCCGTTTATATATATATCTCCAGTGAAGGAATGTTAGTGTCCATATATTCAAATACATAATGACTTAATCATTTTCAACAATTCAAAATCTACCGGATGAAATTTAAAGATCCTACTAATTTTGTACTTTATTTTTTAGCTATGTAATTTCGGATTTTCTTGAAACGTATGTAAAATAAGAGATATTTTGATTTAAACGTATATATAGAAAGATAAAATATTTCAATGCAATATTATGAAGTGTATACACCATATAAGTTGTTCCCCAGAACAAGAAATCTGGTACTGTGATTATTTTTTTCTAAATTTTTAAATGGATTTATTTAAATTGCTACAGATCGGAGAATTAAGAAATATGGAATGTGCGGAGAGTATGATGTATATTAAATTTTGTTGTCCCTTTTCTGTTTATTTTGTAGTTATATTTTTTTACGCTCCCTCTTTATTTCAGTTTTTTTCCTTCAAAATTCTAGAATTAATATTCAAAATTTATACTTCGAAACCTGAATATATTTCTGTCATTAGCGATGTATGCGTTTTACTATCACTCTCTGAACTCCTTTTTATGTTACATTTAATCTCATTGAAAATACTTGAGAAGGTCTAATATAAAAAGAACAATCATTCAGGCTGGTCTTAGCAGTTGTTGCGATAGAATAGTATGAGAAATGAAAGCAGGAAAAAGAAATCTAGAGTAGTGTTCAGCTTCCAGTAAAATATTGTTTGTTTTCTTGTCAAGAGCAAGATACGGTAACGATTGTGTATCAGAAATATCTAAATCTAAACGTAAATATAGATGCACATTGTATGTATTTTTAGTAAACCTATGATCGCGGTTTTTAAAGCAGCTGATTTGTACATGAATTTCCTTCCCATATGCATATTATATATTGTTGTGGTTGTTGCTGTGGTTGTGTGATTGCTGGAAAGACCTGTGTTCGTAACCTTTCACAACCCTCAGAGACAGACCAGATCGATGCGGTAATAGGCTCAGGTAAGAGGTTAATCAATTTATTGTT
>NC_142934.1:7063422-7068422 GCF_046866305.1 Octopus bimaculoides | reverse complement strand
TAAGCCCTGTTAGAGGAACATAAATGTAAAGTCATGTATATGTGCGTGGATGTGCTTTGGTGCTGGATATATTCCTGTACATGCATATGTGAAGTAGACAGTGTGATCGTTTCAAATGAACATTAAGTTGGATAGCTAAACAATTCATATTACCGTACCTTATATCACAAACAACGGAGCAGTTTAAGAATAAACCAGTTACGTTAATCATTAATTCATTATATATGATCAAGAATGAATTACTAATGCTAAACTATTGCTTCAGTTAATACTTACTTTGTTAGAACCTTTGTCGCTGTAACATCATACATATATAAATTTATAGACTGGTATGAAATTATATACTTCTTTATATTCTTTTCATATCGTCAATAAATAATGTAAAGCCAGCTGCTAATAAATAGATACTAAGCGCAGAGTGAATGAAAATTACGATGCTTCTCCCTCCATCTCATTAGTATATTTAAACAATAATTATCAGCATAAATTTTGAGCACACAGTCTAAATTTTTCAATGTGGAAATAATAATGGATATAAGAATATTAAATGTTAAAAATAACGGTTTAAAATGTTATTGCAAGCAACTTGGTAAAAGATTATTACAGAAGTGTAGGCTAGTAATTTGATGCCTTCAGAATATTATAACTTCACATTTTAAATAACGGACATTTTAACTCAACGCTTAATTGATGATGCTTACAAAGATGGTTTTAACATATAAGGCATAGAATTTGATAAATGTACTGAGTTTGACTTGGACATTTACAAGATTCTCTGAGACATGTTAAAGTTATATCTCATACATGCTGTCAGGCCAAATAGTTTAGAAGTGTGCTTTGTAACCACGTAATCTTGGGTTTAATATAAATATACGCCATCATGGGAAAGTGTCAATTTCTATAATCTGGAGTGGTTCTATATCTTGAACAGAAACCCATCAGAATCGTTTCCAATTCTGTATTGATTGTGCATTCTTTTGCATCTTGACCCAATTTGCTTGACCGTTGCGAAATCCTACTTCTCTACCTCATAGTGGTGCAACAGTCGCAATGACTTTTCGGTAGCTATGGGAGCGGGACATGCCCTGAAAGTTCCAACCAAGCTGTAACTGTACCGGACAACTGAGCCTACGGAAGGCCTGCCTCATAGAAGCGAGCATGTAGTATATTCGTTAAAGAATTGAGGCTAGGTAAACTGAAGAAATAATAAATGGCTTGCGGGGTGGCTTGACCTTAAAAGATGAAACAAAGCGAAGAAATTGACCTCAATATCTTGCAGGTCAATCGGATCGCAACATGGCGTCGAAGCGAAATCCGAGACACCAGACGCTGCTAATAATCTCATATGCTCCCAAGGAATCGGATATAACGATAAGAGTAAAAATATGAAGAAAATCGCTTTCAGCTGATGAAATTTTAACAAATATGGACTTACAACTTAACCAACATTGGATGTGCGCTGGTGGAATGTCGCTCACTCATTGGTGCTTATTTGTGTCTCCTTCCTATTATTATGCCATCTCTCTAGTCCTATAACATGGTACATTTGACTGTTTGGTTGTACAGTGCTATATCAGGAAAGCTTCTACCGTATTTGATTACAGAGATTAGTAAAAATTTGTTCCCGTGGTCATATTATTGACTTGATGTATCATAAATTTACTATCTGCGGAGAATATACAGCACCTTTTTAGATGTAAGTATGCAAAATTTGAGGTAATATTTGTTTCTTTCATGAATCCATGTGCCTATGTGTATAATATTTGGGGTTTGTGTTGATATTTTCTGCTTCAAGAGCATAAGTGGGCTGGAGCTAATCACCGGTCATTGAGTTTCCTTCGAACAAATATATAATATAACATTATGAGCATCCTCATCGTTCTCATCATCGACATCATCATAATCATTATCATTTCCCCCTTTCTCCTCCTCCTCCTCATCATCTTCAAAATTATCACATTCCTCGTCATTGCAAACCTCATTATCATCTGCATCATCATTATCCTAGACATTTGTTCGTATCGTCGTTCGAGTTAAAAAAAAATTCCGCTTTAACGAAAACTGGTTTTGCTTTTTGTTACTTTCGCTGTTTGTCTAATGCAATCAATGTTTGTACAATCACCATCAAATCTTTAGTTATTGCTGTCTCTTTTTATGACACCAGCATATTATATTCTAACAAATCAATATATACAAACGCAAACATCTGCATATTTCATATAGTTTTCATTCTAACATTATTGTGAAAGCATATCGTTTTGTTTATCGCTGATTATATACCCCCATGAAGTTAATATCAGAATATCAATGTGCCAATTAAGTAATAACTATCACAGTATCAATAATAATACGAAAAAGCATGGTCCGTTTCTGTTTTATGGAATGAATTATACCGTGTATTTTCGTGCCATGTGTCTTTTTCTGTTGATATGTGTGTGTGTGTGTTTGTGTAGGTGTGTGTGTTTGCCTAGGTGTGTGTGCGCGTGTGTGTGTGTGTGGGTGATTGCCTCTGTGTGTATCTGTGTGTTTGTGCATTTACTTTTGTGATTTTAAAAATCAAAATTTTATAAATGAAAACATTTACAAATGGAATTTTTCCATTCTCGAGTGCTGATAAAAACACAACTCCTTTCATTTACACAATTTATATATCCTGATTTCTAATTTATGATCCGTAAACGAACATATTTACTGAAATCAGCTGAGAAGATACTTATTCCAGAGTTCACATATTTATACGTGAAAATGCCTCATTCATAATTTCAAGGAACGTAATGAGATGCATTTTGTGCGAGAGATATAAAGACATTTGCGGGAAATTTACAAAAAGAGAATTCTGTGTTTAATAAGTAGTAATGTATTTGTAAAGTAAATATATTTCTAAATAAAACTATAATTCTAAAGTAGGCAGAGAATATGTGGCAAGAGAGATGCATTTGGTTACTGAAAATATGGAAGTATTGAAGAAGTAAGTTTACTGTGGACGATACCATCAAGTAAATATAAAGACAAGCATAACTAAGAAAAACGAGTATCAATAAAATAAAATATCAAATAGATATTTCCTGTACCTAACCGGAATCCTGACTTATCTTTGTTCCTTCTTTGCAACAGTATTATTCTGAGATCAAATCTACCTTCAAAGCTTTCTACAAAGTCATCTAATAACGGTATATTTATAGTATTCCGCATCCAAAGTTATCAAGTACGGTATAAAATATTGGAAATATATCAACACTGACAACTACATATAGAAACATGTGTGTATGTATGTATGCATGTATATATGTGTGTATGTATGTATATATGCTTATATATATATGCATATATATTCACATATATATATACATATATGTATATGTATGTGTAGTTGTGTATGTGCGAACGTGCGTGCGTATGTGTGTGTGTGTGTGTGTGTGTGTGTGTGTGTGTGTGTGTGTGAGTGTGTACATCTCTGTATCTCTATATAAATACACATGCACACATATATATATGGAGAGAGGGACACAAACAGAAAAACACATTCATATATCGCATTCTAATAAATGTGTACTGCCATTTTGACATCACAGATATCATTATTATTATTATTAGTGAGCTGGCAGAAGCGTTAGCACACTGGGCGAAATGGTTAGCGGTATTTCGTCTGCTTCTACGTTCCGAGTTCAAATTCCGCTGAGCTCGACTTTGTCTTTCATCCTTTCGGGGCCGATGTAATACTGTACCAGTCGAGTACTGGGGTTGATGTGATTGCCTAGTTTCGTTCCCCAAAATTTCAGGCCCTGTTCCTTTAGTAGAAAAGATTACTATTATTATTATTATTAAAAATAATATTTTATATATTATTAAATCCTTTTTAATATTAATTAGCAGAAGGCCTGAAATTTCAGGGGAGAGGACTAGACGATTACATCCACCCCAGTGCTCGACTGGTACTTATTTTATTAACCCCGAAAAGATGAACGATAAAGCCAACCTTGGCAGAATTTGAAATCAGAACGTAAAAACGGACGAAATGCCGCTAAGCATTCTGCCCGGCGTCCTAACGAATTTGCCAGCTCGCTGTCGTTGCTTTACATATTATTATTATTATTGTTATTATTATTATTATTAATAATAATAATAATAATAATAATAATAATAATAATAATAATAATAATAATAATAATAACAACCCACAAAATACAAGACACTATACAGCATTTATCCAGTGAAATAAACCTCCACCAGCAAACTAGAAAACCAAAGCATTACACACTCAGCACACAATACAAGCAGTAGCACAACAAAAAACTGCACTACACCACGAGAGAAAAAAAACTAACACAGTACGTTACCGGGAAGAGTTTTCATGCTCCTAACAGCAGAAAAGAACACACAGTGCTGCACATAGACCAGCAACAGAGAGGTGTTGCAGGTGATGCAGTAGAAATTTGCCTCAAACTACCAAATATTGAACAGTTATATAATAATAATACAACGTATATTCATAGTAGTAGTAGTAGTAGTAGTAGTAGTAGTAGTAGTGTATTCCTCACATTTCTCGTAATCGGAAGATTTCTATAAATTTTTAAGTATTACTCAGATTTTATTGGTCATTTTATACTTAGGCTGAATAAAAATTACTAAATATCTTCGACAATACTCTTCTCATGATATGTGTGGGGTTGGGGTGTTCACCTTAAACGAAATTTTGTAGCTTAGTAATTCTAGAGGCAAATATTCCGCATATTTGTCTCATAAATAACTAATAATGAAAATGATTTCTATTCCTTTCCAACATAAAATGATAGTTCTTAAGTCTTAACCGAGCCAAACAACAATACTTACAAATATCACACACTACATACGCAATGCACACACACACACACACACACACGCATGTATATACACAGGCTCTCACACACTGACACACACACACACACACACACACACACGCATATACACACTAACCTCTCTCACACACACACACACACACACACACACACACACACAATGTA
>NC_142934.1:7020922-7058422 GCF_046866305.1 Octopus bimaculoides | reverse complement strand
TATGATACGAAGTAAATTCTAGATCTATTGATATTATCTCTGCTTCCAGGGAAGTCAACACAATTGTCTTCTGGTAACTAGAACCATCTTATAAGAATTAGAGATAATCTCAACAAACAAAATTCGACATCAGTGCGGCAACCGTCATACATTGTCTCCAATATACTGAGACAAAAATACATTTATGACTTATATGGATATACTTGCATACATTTGCTTAAATTTATCCAACTACCTAAGCATGAATACATGCTTCCATACACACGTGCGTATTGAGAATACTCTTACATGTATGACGGTGAAATTGTATGCGTATATTTGCATCTTCGTGCTTAAGTATTTATATAGATATATTTTAATATGAGGTTAGTTGATTACAACTTTTTCTATAGTTGTATGTTTCTAAGTATCACAAAATAATATAAATTTTAAAATGCATTTCGTCATTACAATACAAACATTATGCAAATGTCAAAGCTTCGTCATTATCGTGACTATTATAATCATCATCATCGTCGTCGTCGTCTTCGTCGTCGTCTTCGTCGTCGTCTTCGTCGTCGTCGTCTTCGTCGTTACTGTCGTCTTCATATGCATCAGCATCCGTATCATCCACATTATCCCCATTTCCGTCATGATGAACACTATCCTGATGTTGATCATCATAAGAGTGATCATCACATATGTATTCGAGAACAACAACTATAGTCACAATATTTGAGGCGACAAATATGACAAAAAAAAAGAAGAAAAATACCGTGTTGTTTAGAATATATTCACCTGTAATATTCATCATTTTTTTTTTTTGGCACAAATACGTAGCAGGTATATTTGACGTAAATAAAATTTGCCATACTATTGCAATCATTGTCGAATTACTCTGCTTAAATCTGTACAAATATTTCATTTAATCCTTTCGTTATTCTGACAGTGTGAAAACAATTCCATGTTATCCCACTTGCATTGCCGCAAATTTTACTTTCACTCTGATATTTTCTTTTCCTTTCCATTCTACTTTTCTTCTTTTTCTGACTTTATTCATCTCCGCAGAATAGGAAAAGAGTAATAAACACAACAGTTAAAACACCTTCTCGTCCACTGAACTGTTGACACATTCCAATAAATATGCTCTTAGTTGAGTGACTTAGCATTTAACATTATATATTCAACAATTTCAATAGCATAACAATAACAGTTAAAGAAAAATAACAAAACACTTTGTCAGGTTAGTGAAATTAATAAGGAAAATGATAAAAAAAAATCATTGAATTTGTTATTTTATCTTATTATTAAAGTAAAAACAAACCCAGAACATTTAAAAGGAAAATACAGAAAAAGAGTTCCTATGTTTAACAGCAAAGTATTAAAAAATGGAAATAAAAATTAATAGAAAGAAATACCGGGCGTATGATTCAACGGTAACTTATCATTGCTTCATTTAATTAAATGAACGCTACACAGCACGCTTATGATCACAGTATTGGGTCATGAAATTTAGCACACACACACACAAACACACACGCACGCGCGCGCGCACACGGACCCACACACACACATATACACACGCATACACACACACAACATACACAGATACATACACATGCGCACACACTTACACAGATGCATTCGCATTCACACACACTAGCACATGTGCACACATATAGATAGGTATATATATATATATATACATATATATATATATATATATATATATATATATATATATATATATATATATATATATATACATACATATATATCTATACACACACATATATATATATATATATATATATATACATACGCATACATACATATACGTGTATACACATATATATATATATATATGTATATATATATATATATATATATATACATATATATATATATACATATATATATATATACATATATATATACATATATATATGTAAACATGTATATGTATGTATATGTATATATATACAAATAAGTGTATATGTACATATATATAGTCACACGTATATCCAGTATATATATTATATATATATATACTGATTTACATATACGTAACAGCATGTATATATGATTGAATATATGTGTGTAAATCTGCGTGCGTGCGTTTGTGTTTGTGTGTGCGTGTGTGTGCGTAAACATGTACATATACAAGTCATCATATAGACTTCTGAAATCTATAGACTTCCCGAAATCCACGTTTCCATTTATGTACTTCTTCATACGTAAAATTAAATTTTATATCACAAATATGGTTTGAAGATACAAAGTGAACAAACACATTCGCAACTTCTGAAGCATCAAAAATTGTCAAGGCCACTCTAACTCAGATATCGTACATGTTACATTTCGATCTGATAGTCTACGTATACATGGCCGAATAGAGACTATATGATCTATAGCGACCATAAAATCAACACAATGCACGCCAGATTGTCGAAGTTATCCTATCGTTGTCTTTTCTTATAAAATAGTAATAAATCATTTAAATGAAAATATAGAATGTAACAAAAGATAAATAAAAGTAATAAAATATATTGATCTCTCTTGTCTCCCAAGAATATTCATGCCTTTGTATACGAAAATTCGCATCTAGAAATGTATGTATTTGATTCAAGACACATCGTTAAATAATAATGTGCATGAATTGTTTTTAATTAAAATTCATTCATTCCATACTGTTCTATTTTGACATTTGACAAAATTCTACCTAAACATTCTTATCATTATCACTATATGGCATTCAATAAACACAGATGCAAATTTTTCTATGTCGCTAATTATGGTCCCGGTCTCTCAGAGATGATTCTGGTGTTGTTATTTGCAACATTTATTCTAGTATAAATTCTACATTCTTGACGGTGGTGACTGGGTTGGATCTTATCCAATTACAGTACGTTATGACAAGGTTCCTTGTAGTTACGCATCGCTAGAAAAATAAAGCTTGTCAAAGTGACAGATGTTCCCAGACTATTGTTAATTGCTATCAAGTAATCAGATGGTTGCGTAAGTACATTTGCTGGACATAGCGAACAAGTTCCTTTAGAACTATTTTCAGTGTGATAAACACATAGACCTTACCATATAATATCATAGAGCTTATCAGAATATCGATATAAAACATGCATACTCTGATAAAATCTTGAAGATCGATTAAATCATAGTCTTCCTATTCAATGTTGATCAAAAAGGAGAAAATGTGTTCTCTCTGAAAATTGAATGTAAATATCTTTACACTTTGACAACTATAAACAATTCCACACAGATAAATTCGGAAAGGCAAAAATACAAAAGTATTGTAGCACCGATGGTCGACGTTTCACGCGACTCTACGATGTGGAAACATTGCTAATTGAATAGCTTACTTTATACTTAATTGCTTATCTTAAATGTGAACATGTCGTCGAAGTAATGTTTCTGTTTGGGCACAAGTTCACGTACGTACACACGCGCGCGCACACACACAAACATAATAGATACATATGTACATATATATATACTGTATGCATACATATATATACTGTATAAATATATATATATATGTCAGCATATAATATTTATGTGTGTGTGTGTATATATATATACATATATATATATATATATGTATATCTGTGTGTGTCTGTGTGTAGGTTTCTATGTCAATGTATTTATATAATTCACATCTATATATAGCATTCTGTTCGCATACACACACACACACACACACACGTAAAATGTATGTGCGAGTCTATACTCATGCATTTACATATGAAATGCATAAATACCGAGGAGAGAAGAGAGACCAGTACTGGAACAATAAACAACGTAATGGAAAAAATTGTATTCACTTTTTATAATATGAGGATTATTTAACAAAATATGAAGTTAGTATGTAAAAGAAAATCATAAGAGAAAATTGTTTATAAATGCTAATATGTTACATTTGTTCATCTTTACATTTCTCTTTTATATGATTCATTATTTCTTGGGTATGGAATCTGCTACAAAAAATTGATATTTAGGTTAGGTGGATGCATTAGATTGTAATATATTTAGGTAGAGTGACATAATAAGGGCGAGTTAGAGAAAGATGGGAACAAATATTATGCAAAGGCTCAATGATAATGAATACACAGCGAAAGATTATTATGATGGAAGAGTGTTTCCAATCAGCCAGACTCCATGTTGCCTGCTACATGTGTTCCATTTTCCCCACTTAGTGTGTGTATGTGGATGTGTGGGTGTGAGTGTATGTATATTTGTGTGTACGAATGATTGTAAGAACCAGGCATAAATAGACTCATACATATACATACAAACGAATATATGCACATATATACATATTTATAAACATATATATACGCGTAAATATATATATATATATATATATATATATATATATATACATGTTATATATGAATATCAATGCATATATGAGTAAATACACGGGCAACTAAGAATGTATTCGCCAACGAATATGTGTTAGTGTGTGTACGTATGTATATGTAGTTGCATATGATATATTTATACGTATATTCATACGTATAATTATATTAATATATATGTATATTGATTATAATAACATACATATATGCATCTATGCATATTCACTAACGATTAGAATATTTAGAAAAGGTTAGTTGCAGGAGTCATCTATCTTACATACCAATATATATATATATATATATATATATATATATATATATATACATATATATATATAGTTATATATATATATATATATATATATATATATATATATATATATATATATATTTATATATATATGTATATATACATTTATAATATATATATATATATATATATATATATATATATATATATATGTATATATATATAAATACATACATATATATATGCATATATAATGTATATGTATATATATATACAAATAAAAACATATTTTAAGACATACGTACACACAGACACGCATATGCATATATAGTTATATATATGCACATATATATATATAACTATTTATGTATATATATATATACATATATATATATATATATATATATATGTATATATATATACACATATATATGTATATATGTATATACATATATGTATATATATGTATATATATGTATATATATATATATATATATATGTATAACTTCGTAGATATATTTCTTTGTGCGTCTGATGTGATGTGATTTGTAAATGGTGTATTATAATTGCTTGTACTAATTTACTAAGAGATGTATGCAAACGTACATATACATAGATGTATCTATATATCTATATACTTATATACATATTTATAATATATATATAAATATTATATATATAATATATATATACATGCATGCGTACATTTATATATACATATATATGCATATTTACCAATATACTGTTTGTACTTTATGCTTCATAATCCCTCCACCTACAACGTCTACAATGGAAGTGACCCAGTAACTGACCAATTGTATATATATATATATATTTATATATATATACATATTTATATATATGTATATATATTTATATATGTATGTGGCTATATGCACATACATACTTATGTGTATATATATATATATATATATATATATATATATATATATGTATGTATATATGCACACACATGAATGTATGTTTATATGTTTATATATATATATGTATATTTGTACAATATATACATATTTGCATATACAGATATATATATATATATATATATATATATATATATATATATATATATATATATATATATATATATATATATATATATATATATATATATATATATACATATATATATATATATATTTATGTATATATATGTTTTTATATATACATATATTTATAATATACATTTATATATAAAAAAAAACAATGAATGAAAAAAATATAAAAAGTAATAACTAGTGCTCAGCAGAACAGGGCGAATATTATTTTAGTCTCTATTGCTTGCACTAGTCTCACTAGTTTAGCGTGTTTATTGATTGCGCACAAGCAGACGTTGGCATCAGCATATTGCTGATATTATGGTCTGGATTGACTGCTGTTACTTTCAATGTCCTCAAGATCATTATAAATCACACTATCCGGGCTCTTCTGGTCCTCTTCAATTCCGACCTGTACGTCGGGTTGAGGCTTGTGGTTTTCCCGAATCAATGTCGAAACTGACTCTTTGGATGCTTTCCGGCTATTCGGTGTATCTAAGGAACTGCTGAACGCCTTCAAGCGAGTTTTCTTGCTGCTTTTCGGTTCAACTGAAATAAATGCAGAGGATAAAATTTGTTTCATTTTGGGGATTATGACTTTAATTTACATCAAAATTTAAGAAAATGTGTTGTTAATATCAGCATATGAATCAAAACTATGTCTGTTATAAAAACATTCTCAAAAAACATTAAGTTACGAATAAACATTAATAACAAAATTTTGATGATGAAATGAAGTTTTTGAAATTCAGATGTTTTCAATGAAAATTACATAATAAAATTTGTGTGTGATATTAGTAATGATTTATCACACAATTAAATTAAATATAAAGCAAATATCAGTATACTTTCCAAAGAATATTTGATATTAAAATGTAAAGCTGGATTTTAAGGTAGATTAATACAAAATATAAGCAAACATACATGTCATAAAGTCTTTATTTTATATATGGTTGCTAAATATCCGATGAATAAATGCGTGGAAATATGACCTGTATATGATGATTATAAACATATAAATACGCAAGAATAGTTATTTAAAAATAAGAAATTATGTACAAGGTGGATTGTTTGAAACACATTGTGTGGGGACATAACCGTGTGCACATAGAATAGAGGAACATTTATATGTGTGACTCACATTCTTATACATGTATTAAATTATTGCATATTAGACTGACTATGAACAGTCATCAAGGAAACAATATGAAAGCTGAACATCTTTTTTCGGGTAACTAATATTGAATAATATGACAATAAATGTATATGTGTGTGTTTGCGAAATTCTGTTACTTTCATTTTCTGGAGAAGACACTGCGTTTATGGTTTTCGCAGACACTCTTTGATTGGTAAGGTAGATGCCGTTAATGTTCCACTTGTACAGCTGCATGAGGTTGATACTAAGGTTACGGAAGATTAAGAAGGATAGAAACACGATATTAATGTGGATGTTGTTGGCGATGAAGAAGGTACCAAGTAGGTAGAAATCTTGTAAACACTACAGTTGCTGGAGAATTCGGGCCAAATAGGGATATATTACATGTGCGTACAAACAAACGAATGTATATGTTCGTACACAGACGCTAGCATTCACACAAACGTGCTAGTGTGTCTACGTGTGCGAGCGTGTGTGTGTGTGTACGTTTGTGCTTGCATGCGCAAATATATATTATTTTTATTTCGGCATATGAGGGACCTTGCCAATGATCTCTCCCGGAGTCACAAATTAGGGAGCAAATGACAGTTACAGAATTAAAGGAGGAGAGGGAGAAGGAAAGAATTCGTTAAGTTGATATGTGTTGTCTTGGTGCGCACATTTTCACGCGTTTGTCTCTGCTTAGCAAGTACATCACGGATTAATGTAATAAACTAATATATATATATATATATATATATATATATATATATATATATATATATATATATATATATATATAGCTAATGTACTTGGAAATAGATCGTTGCCGGTGTCACAGAAAATTCAAATTCACACGAATTAGCATTGTCTCAAATTCCGTTGGTCAATTTCGTGCACACGTGTGCAGTTAGTTTGAGATATATTCAATGGTACTCTGTTACTGTTGCTATACTACTGCCTATCAATTATATTATTTTTCAGAGCCGATTATATTGTTGTTTTGGAATATGTATGTCTATCGGTGAATTATTAAGAGTTTCTTTCATTAGTTGAAGATCGTTTATAAGTTACGATATGAACCTCATTCGTTTTCAGTGATCGTAGCCATGGATATGTGGACGCATATGATATCCTGGTCGGTTTTATTCTGTATTTACTTAAGAAGAGTTGCAACTGCGGAACTATATTAGTACTTAGAGGTATTGTCTCGCAAAATCCAAGGACAGAGAGTAACCTTAGGCAATTTAGATTTTCGAAATAAGAAATTTATGGAACCAGTTAAATTCCTTCACATACCATTGGACTTTGACCCAGGAAAGCACTATTAAGTGCACGGCATTATTTTCTTGTATTTAAATACAAATTTAGGAGTATTCTCTCAGCGTCCCTCCTCTCGCACTCTCCTTTTCGGTCTGTCTATCTGTCTGCCTCAGTCTCTCTCTCTGTCTCTCTATCTTTCTTATTCGCTCTCTTGTTCTCTCTCTCTCTCTCTCTCTCTCTCTCTCTCTCTCTTCCTGTATGTATATATATATATGTGTGTGTGTTTGTATGACTGGGTGCGTGCATGCGTGCGTGCGTTCGTGCGTGTGTGGGTGCATGTGTATGTGTGCAGGTGCGTGCATGTGTGTGCATGTGTGTGCATGCATGTGTGTGTGTGCGTGACTTTTTAAACAATCTAAAATATCATATGGATAGATGGTAAAGATGGTTTAGTTAATTCTGGTAAAGAAAATATATATAAAATACGTGATTTTTCCAAATGCAAAAATAATGAGACATCACAGCTTCACTTTATATGGAATCTAAGGTGACCAAAATGCAGTGTGGTATGTACTAGAAAAGTGCTCCGTTGTGACATTGACACTGGCAAATGTATATTATACGTTGTACAAAGATATAACATAATTATAAATGCAATGGAAATTATTTAAAACAGGCAAGTGGTATCTATATACACTCGTGAGAGAAATTTATTATAAGATATCAGCGACAATTAAGATGCTTAATAAATGTATTTTCGCATCATTACGTAACCAGACCCGTACTAAAACACAACTTTCTCAGTAAAACTTTAAGAAATAATGCACCGAATACTTTCGACTGATGTTAAAGCTTCGTCAAAATTGTATCCCTTCTTTTGCTGATGAGAATACTTAGTGAATACGATTATATATATTTTGTACTGTGAAACTTAATTTAATTTTATTTTTTAATAAATTGAATTTAATTGAGATGTTTTTATCTGTAAATTTGGATTTTTATCCTAATATTATATATATCTGTGTGTGTGTGTGTGTTTGTGTGTGTGTGTGTGTGTGTGTGTGTGTGTGTGTGTGTGTGTGTGTGTGTATGTATATATATACTTATGTGTTTGTGTGTTTGCATACAACACCTAGCGTATGCTTGTGCGAGTGTGCTTAGTTAATGTTTCTAAAACTTTTCCAGTTAAAATTTGCTTACTACAAATATACTTCATTTTTATCAATAAATATATTTTTAATAATTGGAAGAACTGTATTTGGATGGTTTAATTATCCTAATGAAATTTGAAGAATTTTGATATGATAGATAGAAACAAATCAATGCAGGAAATATTAAAAAGTTACACTGCTTTCGCGTCGGATATTATAATTTAATTACATGTCTGTAATCTATTAATATAAAAGGGAATTAAAGAAGATTGTTTCCTATTCTATTATATCCATAAAGTATATTCTAGATAACTAATGGAAATATAGCTCATCTAGGTAAAGTCCATTAATAGATATTATCTCTATGTCAGTTCAACGACATCATCTTGAATCATCAACGTTTTTGTCTAATAGTTTTTATCTAATAGTTTTTGATGCTACTATTTTACTAACTTTAGTCAGAGATGCAATTAAAAATATTTTAAACATTTTTGATATAACCGATTGATTTATCAAGTAGTTGATAGTAATTACTATATTTTTGGAATTATTTATTAGTTCACATTAATGAACGTAATGAAAGATTTGATAAAACACCTGTCATTTTAAGCCTGAGTTTCTGAAATCGATTTTGAAACTTGTTTTGTGTATCATAGAATATGGTGATGAGCATATTTTCTTTATGAATAAATATGATCGTAAAAATATGTACTC
The DNA here is from genome assembly GCF_046866305.1 of Octopus bimaculoides. Taxonomy (NCBI): domain Eukaryota; kingdom Metazoa; phylum Mollusca; class Cephalopoda; order Octopoda; family Octopodidae; genus Octopus; species Octopus bimaculoides. The sequence goes on along the minus strand of NC_142934.1, from coordinate 7,048,499 downwards.
CGGGATTGTGATCACAATAAGGAGGAGTCTATGGTAACATGTTAAAATGACAAACATAGAACCGCTTACATTAGAAATATACATTTTGAAAACTTAGCATGAAGTATAAGACCACAAGAAAAAGAAAAAGAAAAATAATAAATTTCACAGAATAATTACATTCAAAGAAAATGTTATACACATCTAATGTTATATTTACAATAATACAATATGTTAGTGGTTTATTGTGATAACAACATATATTGGATATGTGTACGGATATCTACAACATGAATAATAAATACAAAGATCAACAAGACAGTTTGCAGACAATATTGATGAAATGAAATGAAAGTAACATAAAATCATGCTTTCACATACTGAAATACAAATAAATTCTGAGATTAATAATATCAACATTAAGATCATAAATTACAGTATTAACATTTCTAAAATAATAGTTAGTAGTCCCAATTAAATTCATAATTCATAAGATTATATCTAACATTTTACCATGATTAAAATTTTACTTTCTTTGTAAACCTAAATAGGAACGTGATGTGGTTTACTTGATATGGTAGATTCAATTTCACTGTACATGAATGAAATTCAAAAGAAAACGAAGCAAAGGTTTTCACTAATAATGTTTCATAATTTGCGATATTCACTGACATTGTATCATCTTTTCTATGTCTAAACTAATTCACAGATCTTTGATAGTGTCCGAATAGTGGGCTTTCTACGAGGAAGTGTTTCTTTTATTATTGATTGGATGATGAATTTCAAATTAATAAAATATATAATCTATTATCAACTCTATAAATTTATAGGAGTAACTTACATTTAGAGGAAAGGAAAACTGATGCAAATCAGTAATATGCTGCTCGTAACACAGACTAATAGACCGAAAAAATAAGCGAGCATAAATATGTATCTATATTTAATAGCTTTAAAACTAAGACGTAAAATTTTGCAGGTGATTTAAGACTTGTTTCATTTAGTATAATCCTAAAACGCTTATTTTATACTAACCAAATGACCAGGTTATCTCTGAAAATCTGTATATTATCACATATGAGTTTGCACACAGTAGGCTACTTAGAGTGTATAGTTACAGAATTTAAAAAAACATGTTTTGGTTATAAGAGATAATATATTTTTTACTTTATGAGTCATTATACATCTTTATTCTTACCTAGGGTATATATCAACTCTATCACTCTCTACACAATATAGACAAAAACATTTAGAAAGTCTAAAGATTAATATTGCTCTTAATATGCAAAAATTGCAAACCCACTCTATCAACTGCGTGAGGACATGGTATGCGTGAAAACAGCGTTATACACGCACTAAGAAACACTCTCACATGTATATATATATATATATATATATATATATATATATATATATATATAAGCTCACATGTGTGCATATATATCCACGTGTAATTAATACTCACACACATACACACTCACCCGCATATATATATATATATATATATATATATATATATATATATATATATATATATATATATATATATATATATATATATATATATATATATATATATATAACACTTGTAATAATAATGAGGTTAGTCAAACGAAATGATGTGATTGCGGCTTAAGTTATTTATATACAGGTACTGGAAGGCTTCAATTTCAATTCTTAAATGTAATGATGTAATCATGTTACTTTATTTTATTTATTATATTTCGTTCCATTTCATTTCACTTCCTCAGAAAATATTGAGGACAATCTGTGCCTGCATATAAATATAGTGAGGAATAATTTCTTCATTTCTTCTGCAAACGTTATTATTATTACTAATATATTATTCTATGCACTACCAAAACGCTATACCTACACATACACGCATACACACATACACATACGCACGCACACACGCATACGAACGCCCACACACACATACATATATATCCACATACATATGCTAATAATGAAAATATGCAAACTATACCAATATTAGAACTACAACAAAATCACAAGAAAAACTACTACTACAGCTACCATGATACTACTTCTACTAACATGACTATTGTTAATAAAATTACTACATACAATCTTGCTACTAATATTACTACATACACCAATGACAACATCAAATATCTCTACTGCTAAATATAATGATAACAGCAACAACAACAACATCATCAATGATGATTATAATGATAGTAATAGTAATGTTAGCAATAATATCAATAATAATAATAATAATAATAATAATAATAATAATAATAATGATAATAATAATAATAATGAATTCTGAATTTCGGTACAAAGTCAGCAATTTTGAGGGGTTAATCGATATTATGGACTTTAGTAGTTGACTGGTGAATCATTTTAAATCGACCATCGAGGAATGAAAGGAAAATTTGGCCTTAGGATAGATTTGCACCTCGGAATGTAAAGAGCTGGAACAAATAGTATAAGTCATTTTTTCGACATCCTAACGATTTTCCCACTGCAAAATACTTACGTAATGATGACGGTAATAATAATAATGATAATAATGATAATGAAAATATTACTACTACTTTTACGGTTACTAAACATAATAATAATAATAATAATAATAATAATGATGATGATAATAATAATGATAATAATAATAATGATAATAATAATAATAATAATAATAATAATAATAATAATAATAATAATAATAATAATAATAATCCTTTCTACTATAGATACAAGGTTTGAAATTTGAGGGACGATGGGGCCAGTTGTTTACCGTGCTCAACTGGTACTTAATTTATCGATCCGAAGTAAGCAAAATAATAATAATAACAATAATAATATAAATAAAACTAATATTAATAATAATAATAATAATAATAATAATAATAATAATAATAATAATAATAATAATAATAATAATAATATAAAAGATGGTATAAAAGATGGGCTACAGCAAATATTCTGCTCAGTACCACAGATTTACTTGTCAGTTGTTTGACCTTAACCAAAGAACGAGTTCACACTTTGTCGAACTGTGGTGTACAAGTGTTCAGTGAGGAAAATAACTCATGGAATTCGGCACTAATAAATGTAGTATTTTTACCATGAAAAGGGGGAAATGTTTCAGAGAAGAGGAACTGATCTTTCCAAAAGTGAAAATATAAACTAGATTCATAAAATATTTTTGAGTGCATATAGGTATTTCAGAAGTTGATCGCATAAACAAAAAGAAACGAAGGATGCGCTGAGAAATGAAGACAGAAGGGTGATTAAAATATTTAAATACTACCTGAAAAATAGTGATGTTAACAGAGATAGCAGCTGGCACAGTCTCGTTCATTCTGTGCAATTCCGTTACAGCTGTTGGGACACTAAGAATTTACAGGATTCTTAATTATCTTCAAAAAGATTGCTACTGGAAGATTCTACAGAAAAAGCAGTGATGGTGAAAGTAGTTTAACAAGTGTAGAAAACTGTGTTGTGATGGTGAAGACGGCGTCGACTATAGATAAACATTCTGAAAGAAGTAGATGGAACTATAAAACCGGTAAATTTAAGTAGATATCATAAAACAAGACAAGTAAAAATAAGACAAGAAATAAAAACTGACCGAGAAAATATTCATAGAATATCCTTCAAGAACTTCTCGTTTAGAAGCATCCTTTTTTGAGTCAGGTTGAGGAAAAAGGATTTATAGAAAGTTTCCAGCGGCACTATTGTAGCATCTCGAAAACAAGATACAGACACAAGAAATCCGAATATTGATTATGTAGATAGATCATGCGAACATGTGGCGAAAAACTAGAGATTGTAGCTTACTTCTATCAAAGTGTAAAAAACCTGCAACAGAAACATCACGAAGGTTGGGACATACTACAAAACTGCATCAGTCATACACTGGTAATTGTGCAAAAACCTCAGAAGGACTCGCTCAGAATTTTATTATGAATGTGAACCAGAGAAATTTGTCGGAAATCTACATGTAAACGTTAAATCACACATGAAAGTCCACACAGAACATAGAAAATCGGATATTTTTATCCTTGAAAAGGATACCAGAGCCTATGAGGATTATAGATGCAATCTACCTACTTGATATATGTTTGAAAGTGAAAGCAATGCAAATATATATAAATACAAGAAATGAAAATTAAACGGCTTTGGAACTGCAAGGAGATAATGGTACTTCAAATCATTATGCAAACACTATTTGCAATGCATGTAAATATTTCCAAATAGGTATCTTTAAGGAACATAACAGTTAACTTTGACACTGCAGAAAGTATTTCACCTTCATCCAGTTAGAACTTGAAGATATGTTCTGAATATCTGAATATATGGGAAGCAGCTTCGATGAATACACCTTGTGAAATCACTACGATTTTTTCATTCATTTATTTTTTGTTGCGTAAATGAAAATATATATATAATAATAGTCGATAAAAATGTAGGTTGGCTGGTTTGTTGGTCGGCTGGTTGGTTGGTTGGTTGGTTGGTTGGTTGGTTGGTTGGTTGGTTGGTTGGCTGGTTGGTTGGTTGGTTATTCAATCATGCTTTACATCATATTACAATGAGGGAAAGAAAAAAAATAAGAGACACAGAGAAAATAGGATGCAGGATGAATGCGCATACTCGGCTTGGTGGCAGGCAGTGCGTAAACAAATTTTATGCGCAGTATGAAAGGAAAGGAAAAACAGAAGTAGAGAAAAGGAGGGGAAACGGGGACGGGAAGGGGGGATGGGGAGATGGAGGGGGAAGAGAGGGTAGAGGAAGAGAGGGGAAGAAGAGAGGGAGGAGAAAGAAAGGGAGGAAGAAAGGGAGGAAGAAAGGGAGGAAGAAAGGGAGGAGAAAGAGGGGAGGGGAGGAAGGAGAAAGGCAAGGAGGAGGAGGGGGAGGGAGAAGAATAGGAGGGAGAGGTGGGTAAATGACTAGTTATGGGAAGAATTATATCATTTTACGCTGTAAATTTTTTTTCGTACGAATATTTTCATTCATTTCATCTTTGTGTACATGCACCAAGAAATTTGACAAAAGTTAATTCGCGTATGTATGCTATATTTTCTACTTTTACACTTGGTAGCAAAGTTGTAGTTCGAAAGTTACAAGGAACGTCTCAGAAAATGACAAAGCAACCATGCAGTGGCTATGGCAGTAAACACAAATATGGAGATCAGGTTAGTCGACCAAATGCTTTTACCAAGGAGCACAAAAAAACAATACCTCGTAATCAACATATCAGGCACAACGGTCGGCAATGTATGTCTAAAGTATAAATTATAGAAGAGAAACTATCGAAACACAAATATCTGGAAACATAAATAACCCGAATGTGTAACCTTAAAAGCCAAACTACGTTTAATATGTGCTTTAGGAAGGGCAAAAACGCCACACAAATCCCAGGATTTCAGAATATACATGACACAACAATAACACTACAGCGCGTCGCACACATCCTACTCAGGACACTTTCAATATACAGTAACAAAATAACAAAACCAAAGCAAAACCACAGCACATACTAAGGGCACACAAAGCTATGCTCGGTAGTGCAGTGAAAGTACGCAAGAAGTCTACTGGATGATAATAATAATAATAATAATAATAATAATAATAATAATAATAATAATAATAATAATAATAATAATAATAATAATAATAATAAGCGTACTTTAAACTTGTTACGCAAAAAGTACGAAGAGCTGCACGTGCAAAACAATCTGACAACAGAAATGAACGGACCGGTACCCTACGAAAATGATGACCGTCAAAATAAGGGGTCGGACGTTGTTCCTCATGTCCCGCAAATAAAACCAAAACGGCATAAATGGACACGTGAGGAATACATTTCGTTCCTACACGCTTACTTTACAGCAGTGCTCTACCCAAAGAACGAAAACGCAACAACACATACATATAAAATATGAAAGAAAACTAATCTAAATAAAGACCTGGATACAAAAAGGAACCCTAATAAACTAGCTAACATACGAAGATATATAATAAAAAAATATTCAGACAAATACATTACAAAAACACCAGGACTTACAAATATATATAACATACAGAAAATTGCACTGCTGGGCACTGCACACATCCTACGCAAAACACTTTCAATGTTCAATACAGTAACCATAAGAGCATCGCAGCAAACCACACACATACCCAAGGCACACAGAGCTGCGCTCGGTAGTGAAGTGAAAGCACGTTATAAAAATAAAACTACTGAATAATAATAATAATAATAATAATAATAATAATAATAATAATAATAATAATAATAATAATAATAATATTTTGCACAGTACCACGGATTTGCGTGTTAGTTGTTGGATCGTAACCAGTTGAACATGTGGCTGAAAATATGTGGATCCCGGATCACGAGCAGAAGTAGTGGGGGCGTACCATAGCCATGTACTGAGAGGAATTCTTTGAGGTTTGAATAATTCACCTATGGAAACATGGGTCTTTTGTTCGTCATCCTTAAAACAGACCTTATTTGAGGACTTTTTTGTGTGTGACGGGCTACTCGACGTGAAGAAAATTTTAACTGGGCCCCACTTGCAAGGTTTATCGCTGTTTATCTTGATATGAGATCACCATGTCACGCACATATGGTTGTGATGCATGTGCCTGGTGTACTCTTATCGGACGGGTTGTTATGATGTGTCGTATATTTGCACGTAGTGTCACTTTGATGGCATGCACTGATCGCTCACTCAATAATAGTAATAATAGTAGACCCCATAACATATACTCTACAGCTCAGGTACCCAACAGAAAAAAAAACACAGCTCGCATGCACAAACAATACGCAAAACAAACGTTAATACAACAAAATAGGACAATCAGACCCTATAACAAAATAAACTGATACAATACAATATCGAGAAGAGTTTCCACTCCCTCAGCAACGAAAGGAGGAACACGCAATGCTGCATATACTTCAGCAACATGGAGGTGTAGCAGGTGATTCAATAGAAATTTGCCTGAATTCTTAAATAACTGTTATTCAGGAACCTTTTGAGTGAGATGGGCTACTCGGCCTGAATAAAATTCTAAATGGGCCCCACCTGCGAGGTCATGCGCTGTTTACTTTGATATGAGATCACTATGTCACGCGCGTATGGTTGTGATGCATGTGCTTGTTGTACCCTTGTCAGACGGATAGTCATGATGCTTATATTGGTCTTCGTATATTAGCACCCCAGTGTTACTTTGATAGCATGCGCTGCTCTCTCACTCAGTGATAATAACACTCTGGGGCCCTCTTAAGAGAACATCACGGGATGTTTAATGTGAACACTAAGAGATATTGCAAAAAAAAGGAAACGTATTTACGTTTAACATGTGAGGGCAGTAAATTACTACTGAGTAACATCTGTTGATGTCAATTAAGTCATAAAGAAAATCAATCGAAAACAGAACCTAATGAAAAATTCGAAGGATAACCATTTTTGTAATTTTTATAAATTTTATTGATACCAGCATCATATAATTTATTTAATGGAAATGATACTTTTAACTCAGATATCACGTGTAAATAAATTAAGGAAAACATGTCATATTAACATAGGACGGCTTCGAAACACATTAGCCAAAAGATGGCAAATAGCATTAATATACGAAACTTGAAAATTTGAAATAATTCCCTTCGTAACACTGCGCAAGACTTGACATATCCAGAAACAAAAACACAGTAACCATAGTAAAAGCTGGCAAAGAAAATCAAGACTCGCAAATAAAACACAAAAGCTAGAATGCTCTCGATAGGAAAATGCTAATATTCTGCATGAATATTTCACTGCCGCAATCTATACCGAAATAAAACTACGGTCGTTAAGTACTTCATGACAGTAGAAATTACACCTGCAAGCCAGAATAGGGACCAACACAAATAGAATAAATAAAATGGGTAATCATTTTCAAATTTACTGCTGGAGAGAATGATGTCAAGATGCCGCGTGCCCTAAAGTCACCTTGCGCTAATGAATTGAGTGTGTCATGAATACACTCCCGTCCAAAAGAATGATTTGTTCTTCATTGATGAGATACAATTGCAATTAGCATATTCATGTTCGAACCTACCGAAAATAATTAAGAATGAATACACGAGTCATCGTCATGATAAATAAAATGAATTTGCAGAAATTGTACAGTTTAAAATCGTAAAGATCACAATGTAAATGTTGAAACAATTAAAGAGATAGCATCTTTCTATTCACTAAGTAGAGTGCCTCCAAATGATAAATGTCCAACGATGAAACTGTAACGGCTGTGGCTCACTTAATGAAAACATTCCCGAATGTCTATATCCACAGGTTAAAAGAATAGGCTGCATATATTTAATGTGTTGAGGTGGATCTACTCATACGGAATATAGAAATCCAAGCAAGCACGTTGGAAAACAAAGACAGAAAAGAAAAAACAAGAGAAACACTCGCTTTATCACTGGAAAAGGTACTGGGCCATCCCATAAATAATGCGGGTTTTCAATTCCATGAACTAAAAGTTCTAGAGAGATAGGCAGTTATTTTTTCAAAGCTATAATGGAAGTGACAAAGAACATATTCGGTATACTTTGCTTTATGCGTTCAATAAAGGCAACAACACAGCGGAATGTGCGAGGAATATGAATGCAGTATTTGGGGGTTGGACACTAAGCGTAAGCCAGTGTCAATGGTGGTTCCAGAATTTCCGAGCAGGAAACTACAGCCTAGAAGGCGAGCCTCGTCCTGGAAGATCTGTAGAGCTCAACGAGGACATCCTGCAAACCCTGGAAGAACAAAATCCCATCGAAACTGCTGCGAAACTAGCAGAGAAGCTTGGATTTGGTCATTCGACCAGTCATTCAAGTGAGCGTTAGAAGAGAAACAACCATCTTTGGTTTCATGACGAAAAGTGTTCTTTCTTCATCAGGATAATGCTCGGCCACATCCGATGAGGGTGACATTTCAAAGGCTGGAGTAGTTTGAATGGGAAACGATGCTCCATCCACCATATTCACCAGACATTGCTCCATTTGATTATCATTTATCCCACAGTCTTCAGAATCAATTGGACGGAAAAAAAATACGAATTCTGTAGAAGAGGTCAGAACAGTACTGGTGGAGTACTTTTCGTCACGGACAAGTGAATTTTGGAAGAGGGTCTTTGAAGTCTACCAGATAGATGGAAGAGCATTGTAGAAAATGAAGGAGAGTATATTTTAGATTAAAAAAGACCTTTGCTTATCTTAATTTTGAAAAATAAAAGAAGTATTAAAAAACTGCATCATTTATAAAAGAGGGAATACCAATATTACAGAAATATAACATAAAACAAGGCATACTTCAAATTAAAGAACGCCTGAAACAGATCTTCGCTAAGTCGCACCAACCTGGTCTCAGAAGCGGTCTCTGACTAAAATAAATAGACTTAACGAAATAGCAAAAACAGCAAAAGAATTCTGGGTGTTGCCTGTGCAGCGAAGGAATTTTTCACGGTCCAAATTGTTCAAATTACACTGCGTGAACAATCATGACCGTAGATCTTAATCGAAGAAAAATAATTTCGGAGGCAGAATGATGTGTAATGTAGTTTAAGGCATGTTTAAGAAGACACTAAATTAATTAGACAAAACACCTGACTTGTTCATATAGGGTAAAAGCCGTCATATTTCCAAAGAACAACAAGAACAAAAAAGAAACCTTAGAAGCTTGTCAGTAAGAGGAACATATAGTGACAAAAATGTGATGAAAAAGGTGATGCTGCTGCTGCTGTTTATGATGATGTTGGCGCCGACATCGACGACGATTTTGTGGTGGTGCTAAGCTGAGACGATGAAGAAGGCGATAATGATGTTGTTGTTGATGATGATCATGATGATGACATAGGTGGGGAGGAGGGGGAGTCGGAGGAAGTAGGTGGTAAATATAATAATGACATTGATGGTGGTGCCGATGGTTTGTAGTTGAGGGCTAAGAGTATGATGATGTGATGATGAACTTATGGCCCGTGAAGGCGACATATGTGGGTTTTATGATGATGATGATATTGGGCGTATGAGCAGTGATGATGATGATGATGATGATGATGGCAGAGGTGATATGATGTAGGTTGGTATTTCCGCAGTCCCGGAAATGAATGCAGTATCACGTTATTCGGGTTATCCAAAAGCAAAATGACATAATGCCACCACATTCACCATCACCACAAAAGATTTGATCCGCACACAAGACATATACCACATCACACCACCGCCATTATCATAGCGCACAATTACGCTATCCGTACGTATCACATCTACAACTCTTAGCATCACTTCCATCATTAACACCATGATTATTCTCCTCCTCCTCTTCCTGCTCCTAACAATCACCACCATCAGGATCATCGTCATCAAAAACACTATCTCCGCCATCACAATTCTCGTTTATCATCTCCCCTGCCGCAGTCTTAGCACCACCATCACCAGCACTATCATCATCATCATCATCAGCAGCAGCAGCAGCAGCAGCAGCAGCAGCATCATCATCATCATCATCGTAATCACCATCGTCATGACCGTCATCATCATTATCATCCCTCCGTTGTTATTCTCATTTCCCACATCACCACCACCGTGATCCCAATCTCCACAACAACTAATTATCATCATCACCATTATCCTCTCTATGCCATCATATATCTCCCTCAAGCACTTTTCAACAACATTCGTACCCAGAATCGCCCCAACCACTATCAGTCCCTCATTTAACTTCACCACTATAGCTACCAACATCCGGCACTCCAGATCCATCTTCTTCCCATCTGTCTTTATATAACGTCAATCATAATAGTTCATAGGATGTACTCATAGGAAATAAAATGTATTTTGTCTATTTAACACAGCATATTGTTACTCCGACCAGGCACTTTGAATTCGTTTTTATAATTCGCCTGACCATGATTCTGGGAACATGTAACCTCACAGCTTATCTTTCCAATAAACATAAAATATATTAGTTATTCTAAAGAGTAGAATAAGATAAACAGGAGCACTCACAGAACGCAAACCCCCGCCAAGGCAATATCAACGTCTGCTCAACGATGAGCCGAAGATGATATTTTTAAAATGAGAATATCTGAAATACACTCGACTGCTCCCATCAACATGAATACTGAAAATGAACCCGATCGCGCTCAAAAATTAAGTAAAAAAAAACAAAACAGGAAAAATAATCCTGAATCCTTGTCCGGTACCGAATCGATCCCAAAATCTAATCAGTTTGTGTCAGTCACAAGGCCAAACATCCCTAAAAGTTCCATCCGAATCCATCCAGTGATTCTTGAGATATCTTGCCTACGGACAAACAAACAAACACGACATATAACGGACAAAACTTATTTAAAACAGATTACCCGTATCCATGAACACATCAAAGAGCTACGAAAATAATCGACCAGATAACGATATATTTGGAGTTTCGTATCAGACGCTTGGCTTGAACTCGTTACGAATGAAATGTATAACGCGTTTTGCATCTTCCCACAAAAGATTCAATGTGAATAAACCGGGCCGTCCCCTACCTCAAGTGTCACAAATAAAGAAACAAATATCAGACCGTTGGAGCAATGAATACTATGTTAAAGTGCTACATTCCTATAAACATTAACACAATATAAAACATGCACAGTCCCTATAAGAGAAGCGTATAAATTGATGAAGAAAAATAAACGAATAACATAAAATGTGAATGCAAAGTATATAAATTTTAAAATGATTTTGCATATACTGATCCACACAAAAAGAAACAACTTATTTTTTAAAATACAACAAATCCAAAGAAGAAAGCTAAATGAATTGCAATGAATCGCCTATATATATATATATATATATATATATATGGTGAAAATTTACGAAAAAACAAAACTCGAAAATGGGGATGTAAACAACAAACAGATGTATTAGTTCAGCGCTTGGAAAGTGAGAAAGTCTTTTACGTTTCGAGCCTAGGCTCTTCGACAGAAATAAAACAAAGAAATAAAAACAGGGACAGAAAATAGAGAAAGGTTTAGTGGCTAGTGACCTATCATGGCGAATAACGAACAGAGGGGTCACACAGGAGAGCAGGGAAGAAGGGAACATAATAAAGTAGTGGTCATCCCAAAATGAAGGTGCGCGTGCGTGTATATGTGAGAGCGTGTATGTGCGTGTGGAAGGGGGCTGGTGACATTGACGTGCGCGTGTGTGTATGTGTAGCTGTGTGGTTGATGGTGTAGGTACTGGGAAATGGATTGGGCATTACAAAGAAAAACGAATTAATATAGACAACGATGATGACAGTCACGAAAAGTACCCTTCGAAATATTGAACCGAATACAAAAACAACAAAACTCCCTCAAACACACCTGTAACAACAAAAGGTATGAAAACATTCATCACAAGAAGACAACATAGGTCACAGTACAGGGATCCAAAGAGAACCAATAAAGAACATATTCAGGCAAAATCACAAAATCTATGGACATCGATTAACATGAAATACTGTCTCTCTGACCCCAAAACTAGACGGTCCCTGAAAGTATAAATACATGTAACACGGATCTCCCAGAAATTCTACCGACGAAAAGAAACAAATCTAATGATGTCAGACGGTATCATCAAAACAATTTAGTAGCAGAGGGAATATTGAAATAAACGGATTGGTCCTAATCCACAAGGAATATCTGCAGCCTAACATAACAATAATCAGTTGAAAGTAAATATACTAAATAGATTTTAGAATAAAAAAACCTGTTTAACCTAGTGGAATGGAAAAGTAATTCTGAGACATGAAAACAGGGACAAAGATCCTCGTAAATTTAAAAAGAAAACACTTCTGGATGCAATAGAAATGCTTAAGCAAATTATAGAGCAAAAGCGTGCAGATGATACTGCAAAAAGAAAAAAAAACTGAAGCGTATCTTCTAAGAAAACGAGATAAATAAAATACAGAAGTATTTTACTGGGACATTATCACAATAACAAAAATAAAATAAATGAAAACACTGGAGAACACACCAATATCAACAGATATGAAAGCAAACTAGCACGGAATATAGAACAAATGCATTCGGCACAACCAAAAAGCAAAATGGATGAGAAGGGAAAAGGTTAAAATGGTACAATAGCACAGCCAACATGGCTACCTTTAGCCAACAAAACACTCACCAACACTGCAAACGACTGGAGATCCCCTGGAATTGACAAAGTACCCAATTTCTGGCTGAAGCACCGGGCCCAGTACTCATGAATCTGTAGCAGCAATATTCAATGAACTCGTAAGCAGATCAGAGTCAACATCTGAATGGCTGCTGGAGAGGAAAACAATATTAATTCCCAAAACAAAATCAATTGAGAAACACCAAATTACAAGCCTATACGCTGCGTACCCAAACTTACAAGGTCCTTACACACTATAAAACAAACTGTCTACTCACATGGAAAGCAATGACATCTTACGGGGGAGAACAGAAGCGCTGGAAAGGGATATACAAATATAAAGAGAAGCTGCTGCGGAACAGGCCTTTTATTGAATGAAGATAGCACAAAGAAGAAACTCATTTTAGTTTGTCGTGAATTGCTTACTGAGAGTATATATATATATATACACACACACACATATATATATATATAGAAGTATATGTATGTGTATATATGTATATATATATATATATATATATATATATATATATATGTGTATATATATATATATATATACATACATATATATCTATATATATGCATAAATATATATATATATATACATATATATATATATATACATATATATATACATATATATATATATATATATATATATATATATATATATATATATATATATATATATATATATATATATATATATATATATATATATATATATATATATATATATATATATATATATATATGCATAAATATATAAATATATATATATATATGTATATATATCGAAATAGAAAATAACTACATCCTTGCGAAGCACAGAGGAGATGATTAAAACAAGCCTTATAATAAAACAAGCCTTATAATAAAACAAGCCTTATAATCTTTGAAGGAAACATCTTAGCCCTCTGTAATTTGTTTACCACTGACTCCATTAACAAATTTGCCGAATGCAATCACAAATGGCTATAAAGGCTATAAATTCTGCAGGAGAAAATAGGAAGCATCTCTTGAAGATTGCAGCCATAAAACTATTTATGAAGGAAATTACTCAATATGCATTTGCAGATTCTTCTACGAGATAGATATTGTGTATGAATTCAATCAAGATATACAAATAAGAACAGGACTAAAAATATGAGCTACTATTAAAAGAGGTAAAACAAAAAATAAAACTGAGAACATTAAAGTAGTCCCAGACACCCAATTCCAGTGAATGTTAATAGAACTATCCATATAGATATGACGTTCAAGGAACTGATAGAAAAAAAACAACAACATAGAGAAATAAACTAAAGCAGTAGAAAAAACCCAGAAAAGTATGAGACTAATATTTTAAAATATCCGTTTTATATATACGATAATATATGTGTGTGTGTGTGTGTGTGTGTGTGTGTGTGTGTGTGTGTGTGTGTGTGTATTCATATATATATATATATACACATACACACACATATAGATATGTGTGGACGTATGTATGTATGTAGTTTCGAAGTTAGAAACTTCAGTTCCAACATAATAAAATGATAAACTAGAAGTTGATTTTCGTAAGAAAAACCGAGTAACAGAGTTTCAAATCTACCAAGCCAAAGCTGATATAGATATAATGTACGTGAAATATAGGCATATACTATTAATAAAATATACAAAGATTGTGACTAGAGAAATTCCAAGAAACAAGTAAACAAATAAAGCCTTATGAGGGAATAAAGGGAAATGAAGAAAGAAACAATCTCTTCTACAAATACAAGTAAACGAAACGACTGAGTAAAAACTCAAAGTCAGCTGCCTGGAAAGATTTAGATTAGAGCACGGCATTAGAAAAACTTTGAAAAGAAAGCCATAGACAAAATCAAACAATGCTGAAGTGAAAGTGAAAAGATGAACTCCGTCCCATCCCTGCAAAAGTCGAAAGAGAAGTAAAGCAGAGCTAGAAATCTGCAATGACCGAAAGCACTTGGCTAGAAAGAGAAAAGCGGAAGATAAGATGTGAGCTGCATGAAGGCAATGCTTAGCTACAAACTATAAAAGCCGAAAAAGAAATGCGAAGCGTAGAGCATGTAATCAGTGCAATTGACCACATTATGATGAAGTTGTCTAGTCTTTTGCCCATTGTATTACGATCGACATGGTCGAGTCAACAGCTATGCTCACCGGAAGATATGTCCTCACGATAAATCGTATGAACAAGAACTAACCACCATACCGTGTTAACTTCTTGTTTAAGCAAATAGAAGTGATATTTAAAAAAAATAACACATGCTCTTGCTAGGGAAACAAATGAAACAACATAGGTAGCAGATTATCATCCGTCTATAATTATTAACAAAAATACATATTGTGCCATGATTAGCTACAGCATCAAGGAATGAATAAACAGCAGTGCAAACTACCCGAGTGCTTAAAACGAAGCAAAATGTTCGCTTTACTTAAATATGAACTCATAGGTCGCTTTCGATACGTGAGTGCCTAGTTGTTCGATGAACTGGACAAGGTAATAATTGAATTTAAGTATCATGCTAAGTGTTGAATAGTCCTCGTTATTCTCATACAGAATACACCTAACGCAAATATGATGAAGCTGAACCTTTGAATTGAGTATAAAAGACCCGACTATTTTCTACATTGTTTCTGTCCACTAACATCTACTTACAAGGTTTAAATGAGCCCAATGTTGTAAATGAACGTTCACAAAATACTGGTCAGTGAGACCGATTCTTGGATTGCATGGTTGTAAAAGAAGAATTTTAACCACTTAGCTATGCCTGCGACAACTTAAAACTTGTTACCCTTAAAAGCTGGTCGTCGCTGAGTAAAATCGCAGAAGTTGAGAAAAATACGATGCTATATTAAAATGCGAAACTTTTCGGCATTGACAACAAAACGCTTGGAGGTTTTCGTTTGATAGTGCACTACAATGCTGCATGTGTTTTGAACGCTCTTAAACAGTTCGAACTAAGGACGTAGATGGTTCCTTACTGGCAAGAACACATGGTTCCCAAGAAAACACCAACAGATGAAACAGTATCCCAGTTGGCTTCAGTTGGTATATTCCTACACTTATACGGTAATCAATCATGTTAGCAAGATCGTATTATATGTTGCCAAGGTACGAAATTTCATGTACCTGAGTCAACAAGAAAACTTGCTAATCAGTATGCAGGAAGTACATTGATTGACGATGCCATAATGAATTTCACACATTTTAATGGTCACAATGAATATAAATTGCAGTCTCAAGAAATACTCACTGGGATATTCCAAGGTGGGAGAAGTACTTTCCGCTTTCACTTCATTCAATGTTAATTTTGTTTTTCCTTTATTTAAAAGTACTAAATAGGGATAGTGCAAAGGCCAGCAAAATAGTTTGTTGATTATCGGCTAGCATTTTAGCACGGACATTAAAATGTTTTTTGGGTAGCAAAATACATGAAATTGGTAATAAATGAGTCTTCAAAGTTGAACAGATGAATCGTAAATTTAATGAACCGACATAGATAATTTGGACCACTCGCTATTTTACCAGTATTTGCGTATAGATTATTGTAAAATTATGTGTGTGAGGACTATCCGAAACAATGGGAAACAAATTTTCATGAGAGTCAAAAGAAAAGAAAAATTCCCATCTCAATAGCAAGAAACCTCTTTTCGCCATTAACACACATACAGTGAAAGCTCATAAATTGTCACAGACCGCAAAACGAGTTGTCTATTGAAAAGAATTCATTGTATTCAATATGTCTGACAGACAATGGCTGTACATCTTCTAAATGAGGCGATGGCGGACGACAAATGAACTTCAAGAAACAATATGAGATGGTAATCATTAATGTTGCCTACGATCTTTCTAACTAAAATGACCTGCTTCGTAACCTTGTACACGCTGCATTAAAAAAAGTAGCAAACCAATTATACCTGTAGTGATAAAATTCTCCAACGAAATTGGTTTACACTTCAAAACAGGTAAATTCTGAATCTAAACAGGAACAATGCTGACATTCTGATGAGAAATAAATCAGTTAACCATTGAGACCTGCTTTTACATACTCAATAGCTTCGTGACTGGAACTCCTATATATACAAAAATCCCACCTGAGTGAGAGAGAAGCAGTAACAGTTGTGACACTTTAACAGGTTTTCAGCGTTAGTGATATCAAAAAGAAAATATTCGCAACTTCTGCTGTAATATAGATGACAAATTATCACTTTTGTCAATTATTATTATTATTATTATTATTATTTTGACAAAATATACTTGCAACATAGTTATATAGCTAAGCTGCGCTATACGAGTCGAGCCCTCAGCATTTAACCGCTTTAAGAAAAACCATTGTGGTACAACTATTCACTTCCCCCTGTTTTGGGAGTCAGACATAGTTAATCCTCAACGTATCACAGTAACAAATATTGAACCCATATTGCATATATTAATTTCAATGTGATACAAAATTGCAAAACTAAAACAATGGACATACGTAAGGTGGAGAATTTTTTTTTTCTCTTTTTGAATCAAGCCCAGTTATTTTGTGGAGGGGGAATATCAGATTATATCGATCCAAGTTCTTCACTGCTACTTTATTTTAGCGATTCTGAAAGAAAGATAGACAACATTGACCTCGGCAATATTTGAACTAAATACATAGAGCGATGGAAGAAACGCCACCATGCATTTTGTCCAGAGTGTTAATATGTCATATTTTCTCGTTGACTTTTGCAAGATTGCTACCCTGGATATCTCCTCCCTCCTCAAATCAAAACTGACAACGTTTTTGTACGGTATCGTGGTCTACTAATTGAGAAAACCCTTGCAACTTTTAAAATCGCTTTGTCTTAATTACATTACAAACAGTAGGAATGAAAATTTTGAGAAGTAAATTGAATTTCAGTCGACGAAATTGGTAAAAACAAATATAGATTTACAGGGCTATGATGAGTACAGAATGAGCCACTATAATATAAAATGATACTCCTTTCTACTAAAAGCAAACGGCCTCGAATTTTGGGGGAAGGGGCTAGTCGATTACATCGACCCCAGTGTCTCACTGGTACTTAATTTATCGACCCTGAAAAGATGAACGGCAACGTCGATCTCGTCGGAATCTAAACTCATAATGTAAAGACGGACAAAATGCCGCTAAGCATTTCGTCCGGCGTGCTAACGATTCTGCCAGATTAATACCTTGAAATATTATCTCAAATTTTCAAAGTTTAGCACATCACCGGCGTTTTCAGGGAGGGCGATGGTAAATTGCAAGGACACCAACATTTAATTGAACTTACTAGATCGACCTCGAAACGATAAATACAAATCGATATCAGAATGTAAAGACTGACGAAATGTCGCTAAGCATTTTGGCCGGCGTGGTAACGATACAACCAGCTCACTGATAAATATAAATAATGATAATAATAATAATGATAATAATAATAATAATAATAATAATAATAATAATAATAATAATAATAATAATAATAATAATAATAATAATAATGATAATAATAATATGAAAAAGAATAAGAAAAAGAAAACTGGTGGCGTTTAGCATGCAAGAATGGTGCTCGAGTATTCCGAAAGTATTCAATGTTAAAAAAGAAGAAAATGGAAAAAGTGGGGTGAATGTGCAATAGCTGCATAACACTTGTAAAATTTACTGATCATTTCTATCTATGATTAGTGTATTCTGTTTATAATTGTCATCGACCTCAGGGCTTTCTAAACAATAGTAGCACGGTTAATATCAGTAAAAGAACAATTAAGAGTTTATCCAATACCGTCGCACGCAGAAAGGGCAAATAATACGAATAAAAACCATATTCTCCAGCCTAGAGTTAATAAACGGAACACACACACATACACACATGGAATCTGGGGTATAAGAAGTACGACAAAAGGAGACGGACGTTTTGCGTCGATTTGCGCAAATTAAAACAGAAACTACCTTATTATATCCTTTACAAAATGTTTTCAAGGGAAAACTATCTTAACAGAGTAGCTAACTGAAAGCAGATATTGTTTAAATACTTATCTATTGACTTATTTAAAAGAGAAAATATATATCAGAAAAATACGAGTGACGAACAGTAAGAAACCCGATCAGACAGCACTTACATGTGCAACAAGTATATGTTAGAAGATTCACAACTCAACGACACCAAAGCATGAAACACATACAAAACACATACAAAACACTAAACACCAAAACAGAACCAAGAAAACAAACAAAAAAAGAGAAATAAAAAAAAAAGAGATATAAGATGATTAAAGTATAGGAAATTTATAATATGGAAATGGTAACGATAACAAGCTAAAGGTGAAAATAAATTAAGCATTTTAAAGGATAAAAGTTCATTGTATGCTCCAACGATATTACGTAGTCTTCTTTTCAATAATGACTGCATTGTGCTTTCAGTTGTTTTTGTTAAGTATTCTGTAACTGACCTAGGGTTTTATTTTATCACATTCTGTTATTTACTTAATTCGTTTTGCTCATGTCCGTGATATAATCATGGTTTACGGTCTCAAAACTTTTGTTAGATGCTGGGTTCGTAAATAACAATTTTGTCACATACTTTGGGAGAATATTATGATCAAATTCTGTGATAAAATGTCAACAACAGGGGCAGGTGTGGCAATGCGGTAAGAAGTTTGCTTCTCAATCAGATGCCTGCAAGTTCCGTTCCACTATGTAGCACCTTCGGCATGTGCCTTGTACTATAACCACAGGCTGACGAAAGCCATGTAAGAGGATTTGGAGACTGAAAGTAACCAGTTGTATATGTGTGTGCGTGAGTGTGTGTGTGTGGGGGGTGTCTGTGTCTGCGTTTGTCTCCACCATCACTTGATAAGCGATGTTGGCGTGTTTACTTTCCTGTAACTCAGCGGTTCGGCAAATAGGTCCGATAGAAAAAATACAAGGCTTTGAAAAGTATTTGTATCGATTCGTCCGATTAAAATTCTTTTAAGGCGTTGCACAAGCATGGCCACATTCTAATGACTGAAACAAAGGGAACAGTGGCAGCGAGAGACCCTACAAACAATGTTATTGAAAAGAACGAATACATCATCAAGAATCTGTAGACCCTAAAACTTACGAATCTATAACTTATCTTTTTAAAAACTTACACAGGATTATTTGCCTTAATTTTACCGAAGTAAATAATCAACTGGAAAAAATATGTTTCCAGATGAGCAGCAAGCATATCAAAATATTTAAATGCCTTGGAAAAAGAAAAACTCCAAGGATTCCATATCCGGTTGTCTTCTGTCTGAAGCTAACATCTTAAACTGGCATATCAAACAACGGTGAAATCAGATAAAAGCATTTATTTTTTTGTATATGGACTACCTCAAGTTATACAATGACAATGTTAAGAAAACTTTCCTCAAAAAAATGTCTATTATTGCAAAGTAATTTGCATGATATTATGCTGAGGACAATGTGCATAAACCAACCTGAAGACAGTGAAACTAGGAAAATTATCTTGCTATATAAAGAAAGTAATATAAGAAAGCTTGCGGCAAATACTAGCATAGAAACACTTTAGAATCAATGAACAGGACCGAATAGTATATCTTCTGCACACACATACAACTGAGAGAATTTAAGCAGGATATACTGGAGACAAAGAAAATTATTATATAAAACAGTGAAATATGAAAAAATAGCCCCTAAGGACTAATGTAATCGATGTTCTTTTAATAAGCTATAGTCATGATAATCTCTATAGGTCGCCGACTTAGCTGAATTTGAATTCAGGAAGTAAAACCGGACGAAATGCCGATAACATCAATAAGGTACCCTTTTTTTAAAAAGCACCAAAGATTCTAAATCACATGTATAAAAGAAAATTGATATTCCAGCCACTAATAGTGGTCTACTTCTCAAGTATATGTTCGCTTTCATTTAGTGACTCTGTAACCTCTACTTCGACAAGAACGGTGAAAGCTATACTTCTTTGTATTGACAGCAAAAGTACCGAAATGTATGCTGAGTCTCTTCTAATAGAAACAAAATCATATTAGCCCGCGACTAACATTTCTTTTTTGTTTGGGTTTGTCTGACTGATTTTTTTCCTTTTCTACTTAGCTGTTTAATTTACCAGCGACAAGTCTGTTAACACTTACGTAACTGGTATGACGTGTTCTGGAGTCTGATGGATTTCTAGACATGTTCTATTTTCACAAATAGAAACAAAATGGTCGGTGTTAAAATACAGCAATATACTTGTTTAACTTGTGTTGTTTGTGACATAAATCTGAAGAACGAGTAAACTACTTAAATAATAATAATAATAATAATAATAATAATAATAATAATAATAATAATAATAATAATAATAATAATAATAATAATAAAGACCTACCAAAAACTGAGCAAGACCTACCAAAAACTGAGTAAAGACCTACCAAAAACTGAGCAAGACCTACCAAAAACTGAGCAAGACCTACCAAAAACTGAGCAAATATAAAAATCTTGAAATAGAAATTAGCAAAATGTGGAATCTGAAGACGAAAACAATACCTATTGTCATAGGTGCCCTGGGAATGACAGCGAAACGGGCTGATTACTACCTAGATCAGATTCCAGGAAACCCCAAAATGGCTGAAGTTCAAAAGATAGTGCTCATGGGAACTGCCCATATCCTACGTAAAATACTGTCTATGTGATCTCAAATTTTAAAGCAAACACATAATTTTCTTATGGTTTCTTAAACATTCACTTAAACAAAACTGTACAAATCCAAATATATGGTACCCTAGGCATAACACCTACATGAACTTCTAACTTGTTGTCTCTTGAGGTCTCTGGGTGAGACTTGGATCGAACTTGTACAAATGCAAAACAAAAGTCAAACATAAAATAATAATAATAATAATAATAATAATAATAATAATAATAATAATAATAATAATAATAATAATAATAATAATCCTCTCTAATATAGGCACAAGGCGAACAATTTTTTTAGTGGAGACAACTAATCGAATACATCGACTGAAGATCTCAACTGGTACTTCATTGAACTCGAAAGGCTGAAGCCAAAATCAACCTCGGTGAAATTTGAGCGGAACTAAATGCCGGTAAGCGTTTCGTCTGGCGAGCTAACAGTTCTGCCAGTTCGCCGCCTTAATAATAATAATAATAATAATAATAATAATAATAATAATAATAATAATAATAATAATAATAATAATAATAATAATAATGATGATGATGATGATGATGATGATGATGACTCCAGAAGGAGTCACCGAAAACAAAGGATTGCAAAATCCTGTGGTATGCGGTGATCCAATGCGATCACTCGACCAGACATCGGAAAGCGGACATTGTTGTGGTGAATAATAAAGGAAGAAGATGTATAATGAGGTTTACCTT
Source organism: Octopus bimaculoides (assembly GCF_046866305.1). NCBI lineage: Eukaryota > Metazoa > Mollusca > Cephalopoda > Octopoda > Octopodidae > Octopus > Octopus bimaculoides. The sequence goes on along the minus strand of NC_142934.1, from coordinate 7,025,978 downwards.
TATCGTATGTTTGTGTGTATGCATATATACACATCAATTCACGTGTCTATTCAGTCACGTTCAAGTACTATGAAAGAAGGTTAGGGTAAGGTTTAGGATTACTGTATGTAGCGATAGTGTTGGCGTGAATACGCAGAAACGTATACATACATAAATACTTGTGCGCGTATGTGTATGTGTATGTGTATGTACAAGCCAAGACCCGTGTCAAATTCCGTTTGCTGCTCTATCTCTTTCTGTCAAGCTCCAGTAAATTGGAAGAAGAAAACAACGTCTGACACTCAAAAATTGGAACAGAGAATGAATTACGAGCTGGATTATATAATACAAAGTACATAAAGACGCTCACTGACAATGTAGCAGGTGAAAAAGGAAAATTATTCAATTGAGCGGAGAATAAAACATAAAAAGGATGGAATACACAGAGAGGTTAGATATTACGAGTGATAGTACGAGTGGGGAGCTAGGGAAGTAAAGAATACACAGAGAGGTTAGATATTACGAGTGATAGTACGAGTGGGGAGCTAGGGAAGTAAAATGGTAATATAAGTCTAGGGATTTATAGATTTATAGAGAAAAGAATAAATAGAAAAATATAGAAAATGAGATGTTTTTGTATGATATCGGAAACGTGGGAGGAGGGTTTTGATAATAAGGGAAGTGGTGGAAGCATTTTTTGATTGGGAGCAAAAGGAGAATGACGTACACTCGTATATAAACACAACACACACAGGCGCCCGCGTACACGCACACACACACACACACACACACACACACACACACACACACACACACACACACACACACACACACAGGCGCCCGCGTACACACACACACACATGCATTTATCTTTTATCTTTTACTCGTCAGTCATTTCACTGTTGCTGCACTGGGACACTCCCTCCAAAGATTTTAGTCGAAGAAACCACCCTATTTTATTTCTTTGGTACTATCAACCTCCTTCGACGAGTAGATGGGGAATAAAGCAATCGATCATTGAATGGGGGGCACAGAGATACAAAGATACACACTTCATACATACCTATACACAAACATTCATATATATATATATATATATATATATATATATACATATATGTATATATATATATATATATATATATACGTATATGTATATGTATATATATATATATATATATATATATATATATATATATATATATATATATATATATACGTATGTGTATATATACACATATAAGCACGCATACGAAGTGTTTCCACACAGTTTTCTCTAACAAATTAATTCGCGAGACATTGGTCGCACGGGGATTAGTAGAAGACAGTAGCCGAAAGTGGTGTGCAGTGGACTGAAACTACCTAATTCCAAAGCCACCTTTTTAAACACAGAGCCACCCCTGCAGCATGCATATTATATATATATATATATATATATATATATATATATATATATATATATATATATATATATATATATATATATATATATATATATATATATATATATATTTGAATAAGTTAGTCAACAAGAAGGAGTAGGGTTGGACATTTATTTGCAATCACTACAATTGTTTCCACGCAACGCAGTTCTCCAGGCTTGCAGCTATTTCGTTATGTAGTCATTTTCCTACATTATGAGATCTAGTTGTGTTTCCTGAGACGATATATGAATATTATCTCAGTAAATTTAAATTCTCGACTTCAAAAGCATCCGATTTGTATGTCTGTTTGGTTGCAGCTTGCCAACGGACATTCAGCAACAACACATCTCTTGATATACTCAGTGGCTACTACCAACTCCAGGCCACGACATATAGATGGGATGCTGTGGAAGCCGAGAATTTCAATTTATGGAGACAATATTTATATATTTCATGAGGAAACACAGCTAGATCTCATAATGTAGGATAACAGTTCCATAAACAAAAACCTGCAAGACTCGAGAACTACGTTGCGTGGAAACAATTGTAGTGATTGCAAATAAATGCCCAACTGTACCCCTTCTTGTTGACTCTAACTTATTCAATTACTTATTCACACACTACAGAAGCCCATATGCAAATCTGGAAGTACGTATAGTACTTTTATTGACTAGCAGAACATGACATAACTACACACATACACACACACACACACACACCTTTATATATATTCACACACACATGCACACATATGTATATTTATGTATATATATATAGTTGGCGAGTAAGAAACTTATATACTGAAGTCTGTGAGTGAGTCCATAGGAAGGAAAGAGGGAAGTTAAGGAATTGAAGAGACAGCTTTTCAATTATAATCACAAGTGGTGCATGTGAAGATATTCTTGGTTACACTTCGAACTGCAGACGAAGATGAAGATTATCAGAGGAAAAGCCAATGTTCCATGTGTGTTGGAGAGTAGATAATTGCTGCCAAACGATAACATAAAATGCAAGAATAAATGAAAGCAAAGGCCCTTGTATAAAATAAGGTTAACTGAAAGATGACAAAATGAAACGTAAGAAAACAGAACGACATTTGATGTAGATATGTTTACTGAAAGTAGATAAAGACAAGATTAGGCTTCGTGACTAATCTGATATACATACGTATACATACACACACACACACACACACACACACATATATATATATATATATATATATATATATATATATATAAATACATACATACATATATAAAGATATACACACATATAGATATATGAAGAAGCCTATCTATATGTATATATATTTATATATATAAGATATGTATGTATATACATGTATGTATATATATATACACATATATGTAGATATATATATATATATATATATATATATATATATATATATATGTATATATATATATATATATATATATATATATATATATATATATATATATATATATATATATATATATATATATATATATATATATATATATATACAAACATACATACGTGATCTGATCAAGAAGTATCCGGACTGTTGCCACAACAAAGATGCTAAAGCACGAAGAGTGAAACCGCTCGACACAGAACGACTGGAACTGCTGCCGTGCATGCACCGCTTGGAATTAACGTGTGAAGCGAGTGTTTGTCACATTGACTATGAGAGCGAAAGTTGAGCAGAGAAACTTCATCAAATTTTGCCAAAAGCAATGTTTTCAAAACGTTTTCATCGTTCTCGACACAGTGAAACAGAAACTTGAGTGCCTTTTTGGTCATCTGAAGCAAGTTTTGGCACAAACTTGGCAGACACGCGTCTCGTGCCCAAATCGTCAGTGATAATGAACTGAACTGAACCGTGACTAATCTGCACATCCTCTGATAAGTCACGGATGGTGATTCGATGATTTCCCCTTACAACTGCATGCACATCTGTGATGTTAGTCTCAGTTCTGCTAGTTGCGTGTCTCTCAGAAAGTTTGTCAATATCGATATGTTTCAGCCATCTTGAAAACGTTTGAACCACTCGTACATTTGTGTGCGGCTCATACACTCCTCACCATACACCTTCGGCAACGTTGCGTAGGCCTCTGAGCAGGTATCGCCACGACAACTGTCTCTGTCATGGTCACAGCAGAGGTCAATGTCCATCTGTGCCAAGTGGTTTCATTCTGCGTGCTTTAGCGTCGTTACTATAGCAACAGTCCAGATACTTATTGATCAGACCTCGTACATATATATATATATATATATATATATATATATGTGCATATATATATATATATATATATATATATATATATATATATATATATATATATATATATATATGTGTGTGTGTGTGTGTGTGTGTGTGTGTGTGTGTGTGTATGTGTGTGTATGTGTGTGTATGTGTGTGTATGTGTGTGTATGTGTGTGTCTGTGTCTATGTAAATATTGGACATGTTTCAACGAATTAAAAATAAATATATGTGAGAATAGTTTAAATATTATCATTGTTTTTTTAAATGATATAAAATGTTGGCGAAACACTACTTAAAGAGATACTGGAAATATAATTTGCTTTTGATTAAGTATAGCTGCAAGATTTCGATGAATTGGCTTTAAAATTATAATTAAAGCCTAAGTCGAGTTTTACTGATTTCTATAAGGACTTCTAGCGACCTATTGCAGACAATAACCTAAGCCTCAGATATTAAATGTAATACACGCTTTCTTCAATCGGCCTTCCCTTTCCAGTTTAGTAATATCGTAAGAAGCTACGAACATTTGTAAATGTCTCGCCACAAAACTTCCATATATTTTCCTTATTTTGGAAATCAGAGTTATCTTTATTTACTATCAACAAGTTACACAGATGTATTAGTCAATGGAATGCTGAAATGTGTTGGCAAACATTATTTACTCGAAGAATCAAGATTTTGTAAGGGAAAACTTTTAGTATCGGCCGAAAGTGAATGAATAACTTGTCGCCAAAACTGGAAGAAAAATCGGTTTTAAATCATACTTAAATAAGGAAAATAAAAAGGTTGTTCCATCCAAATGAGTTAGTAATGTGGTTAAATCAGTATTTTAACACTAAAATACAACGAGCATTCAACTATAGAATTCCTGTGTAAGTTTATTTGAGTTCCATAAATATAAAATTAAAACTGTTGGTACAAAAAATCAGACAGCAAATAAAGAAAAATAGTGATTAAAAATTTAATAAATTAACTGAACGTATAAAGAAACAAAATTAATAATTGTATAATGATTTCAAAAATCTTGAACTCCTGAAGAACGTTAGCAAAAATGCTTCAAACTCTCCTCGCTGATTCTGAGATAATTTAGTTTTATTTCATCTATAAAAAATAAACACTTTGTAAACCAATATAGATATTCAAAACTACATATTGAATATATATTGCAATGTATAAGTATTCAAATACCGTTATATTTTTATTAATTCTGATGCTTACTAGTTTATATAAAATATATGATAAATAGGAATTTTTATCAGAAAATTATTTCGTGAGAGTATCTCCGTATACTTTAATCTTCGTTATTTTTAGCTGAAAATCAACTTATTAAAATAAATATGTAATATCCAAATAATGAAAATGAATATAAATAAAAAATAATGGAAACATAAACAGACT